>NW_009260506.1:321867-369441 GCF_000687185.1 Egretta garzetta | reverse complement strand
CCTGCTGAAATCAGGGGCATGTGACTGAGGGGCACCAAACATCTAGGCCCAAGGTTATTTGCATTAACTCTCATGGGAGAGTTAATGCAACAGCTTCTATTCTCTTCCATCCCTTGCTTCAGCCCCCATTTGCCTGCTGATTGCTTTAACAACATTTTTACAACCTGGGCTAGAGTAATCTGTGTGGTTCTGAAAGCAAATGGCACCTTTAAAAAAAAAAAAAAAAAAAAAAGAGAGAGAGAAATTTCCTGCCACTTTCAATTCTTTACATTCCTTACATCTGCTTTTGTTGCCCTCCTCTGGGAGACAGAGATGAGCTCTCCCCTCTGCCATCATTATGGAAAATACATAATATTAATACAGCCTTTTTATTATTATTTACTTTTTAAATGTGGAATGAATTTCCAAGCTGGCAAAAAAAGAGGTCTGCAAATACTTGCTGAAATCCAAACTTAGTTTTCTTTGCTTGTCTGTACCACAGTGAAATTGGAATTACCATGCCACAGGAGCACCTAACTGAAATCCAAATAGATTCCTACCTTCCTCTCAGGATACTCAAATTTTCCATCATCCCTGACTAATTTAAGGATTAACAGATCTTTGGGATCATGGCCCAGTGTAAGGAGGGGCCCAACATCTAAGCCAGGTGCAGCAGGCAGCTGTGAGTCAGAGTCCAGAGCAGAAGGGAAACTCTAGCTGGCAGAGCTCAGAGCTGTTAGCTGCTGGCTGGCTGGAGGCCTAAAGTTAAGGAACTATAATTGGGACCCGAGGGGCTATGGAAGGAGACTTGTAGCACCAGTCCAGAGTCTGCATCACTTTGACCTGCGGGAAAGGCAGAGGCTGAAAATCATTCCACCTGAAGGATGCTAGTTACTACAGGAGAAGAGCCAAAGAAACAGAGCCAAAACCAGCACCTTTGTGCTTACAATGCCAAGTCATGTATGGCTTGTAAAAGACTGACAGCAATATGTGACATCTAGGTGACTATCACATGACTGTCCCCAGGCTGAGAAACCCATAGCTTTCTGCAGTGTCATGTACCAGCACATAGACTGGGCATAACTTCTTCAAAACTAATGACATTATATTTTCATAAAAAGCAAGGGGATCAGAATAAGGCTCAGCAGTTCTGAGGAGGAATGAGTTCATTCCAAGATGACTGGCCTTTAACACAAGCACATCATCAGTACCAGACAAGGCAAGAAGAAATAATCCTACTTACAGTTCATCCCTAAATGCTAGGTGAGGAAAAGATGTCCTTCTGATTTAGACAGGAGGAACAGACTGGTCAGGCCCCTCTGGATGTGGTGAACATATGCAGGGACTTGTTACCACTGAACTGCATTTGGCATAATTACAGAATTCAGTGCTTTTGATGGAATTATCTAATGTCTGTTCCCTGTTCTGGGAGTCCCATAACAAAAAATCCTGTTTTCACATCAACTCCTTTCTACACATAATATCCTTTCAATCACAAAACTATTTAAAAATCTGGTGTATTTTGTCAAACATAATTCAGATTAAATACTTAAGGTGACATGCCTCTGTTACCTATGCAAAAGCAAGCATTTGAAAACCTCTGCTGAAACAAGGGCACATGTACAAACTTGAATGTTCACAGTAGGTCCCCAGTTTCTTGCTTGTCTAAACAAGAGACCTAGAAGAGTCTGAACATGATAACTGCACATCTTCAGACAGATCTGCAGTGTCTCTAGCCTTGACTTTTATCCTTCTACTGGATGTCATTCAATCACTTACTCTCCAGGGGGAAACACTCAACTGCATCATAGATGCATACAACATGGCTGGAAGTCAACTACATCATGGGACAGAAAATGTGACACAAAAAGGAACTTTTGGCTCAATGAAATCTCAATTAGTTCAGTCAGCAGAGAGAATTTAGACAAACATGCAGAGGTCTGATACCTTCCATGCAATAGAGACCTACAAATGCAGGAGAAAGTCCAAATGTTGCAATGACATGGTTGCCTTGGCATAACAGTGAATTTCTGCATCGCTTCAGGATACAGCTCCATTAATACTCTGTCACTATCCTTCTGGTTTTTGGCAACTGATCTTTTTCCTGCTTCATGTCTGTAGCTTGTGTTCATAAAGCTACAACAAGTTCCAGTGCATATACTCTAAAACCAGCAGATGAAATCACAGAGGTTGAAATATATCTTTCATACCAGAAAATATATTTGGATTGCACTTCAACCCAAGATCACTGGACTAAACAATACTCCTTACATATGTTATTCAGCATTAGCAAAAGACAAAAGAAATAATAACCCACTTTGATCAGAAAGTAGATCGTGCAGGATTCTGCATTTGGTCTGACCTTTGGTTTTGAACCCTTGTTTTCATCTCTCTTCCCAGCATCACTCTCACTGGAATCAGTATCAAATGTAGCAGAAGACCTCTCAAGATGCCAATGGAATTTTAATTATGTGAAATCTGTCATTTTTTCAATGCAAAGACAGAATGTCTGAGCTTAGCACAGCAAAAAAAAAAAAGATTCAGATACCTGTTCTAAAGAGAACCATCAGCATAGGCTGTATTGTTTTCTTTCCTGGCACAGTCACTGCCTTTCAGTACAATACAGGACACCAAACTCTAAACTCAGAATAGTGTTGGCTCAGGATTCCCTTGCTGTCATTATCTCCTTGCTCTATGCAAGCCTGAGAAACTTCTATAACAGCAATTCCCAAGTTGTAGTCTACAGTGAGCTGCTTTGCTCTCCTCCTCTTTTCCACAGAAGCCCCTGGAAAGAAAGAATATGCACCATCTTAGCTCTCGCAACATAATAAGATGAGGAGATCAGCCAGCTGGAAGCTTCCCCTAGAGATTAAGTAAGAAATGAAAGTAAGTCCAATAAGCTACAATTTGAGGCCTGAAGCTGCCAGCCATAAATAAGAAGCAACAGCCTTCAAGTGGAGAAAGAAATAAGACAGCCAACTGGCCAGTCATCAGGGCAAAGAACAGAGAGAATGAAGTGAAATAAATGGAAGACAAACAAACTCACATGGTTTATTTTTTCACTTCAAAGGTCTGAATGTACAGAAACAAAACTATGACCCTCCACAATTGTTGCAGGCATGTTCACAACGAAAGAGAAGGTGGTGTCCACATGCCATTTAAGAATGGCTCCCCCCCAAAAAACACTGAACTGAGCTTTAGGAAAAAGGCTGAAGAAAAGAGGTAAGTAAAGATACAGAGATTATGGGAATGAGATAAAATACAACATGGATTTAGCAATGGCAGATCGTGCCAAACTAATCTTTTTTCCTAAGGTAACTGATGTTCTAAGGAAATACAGCAGAAAAATACAGCAGACTTAACTGAGCAAAACTTTAAGGGATCATTTGATAAAATGCCATATCAGAAATATCTTATTACTAAAGATAGCAAAGATGGAGATTAATTAGACTGGTGAGGAGCTGCCTAAAAAGCTTGATTTGTGTTCACAAAAGCTCCAGTTCTGAACTGGCCATTTCATATTTTCATGAACATTCACAACAGAAGAGTAAGGAATGAAAAAACAGAACCTGCTGATGACAAAATGTTGCAGGGCCTCATTAATAAGAAGACTTGGGTATCATACAGGAAGAAGTTGGCAACTTGTGACTGGAAAGAAAACTAGGATGTAATGTATCTTGAATCTGTTATTTATTAAATCTGCCATGGGTTTTCGTACAAACAACTTTCAAGCAGTAGATCTAAACAAATGACTAGGACAGATTTTGTTTTCCAGCTTCCCCCTGGCAGCTTAGTGCAGACACCATGAATAAAAAAATCTGAAGATTTAGTTTTGATCTTGTGATGGAACAAATAAATGTTTGCAGAAATGCAAGTTACATGATAGCACAAAAGCACAAACTTGATTTTACAGTACGGAGTATACAGAACAAGGTTTTGCATTTTCTTCCACAAGAGACATAAATGTAGCCATCCTGAAGCTCTACACTGCAGACCTAAATTCCAGTATGTATGTATGTATTGCCCCATACATGCTAGACTTGTGTTCAGTTACCCCTGAAGTATGGAGAACTGCCTTGAAAATGAAGCTAGTATGAGTTGAAACCAGCTTGTGAAACATCTAAGTTTAGGCAACAGATCCAGCAAGACTTCAACCCTTGAGGTACAACTGTGAAAACCAAAATGCCCTGAGGTTAGTTTGCAATAGCATGAAAAGACTGTACAAGGGAGGGTGGGGAGAAGAGGGGTGACAGTGAATGCAGACAGAGAGATATCTCCAAGCATTGTTAGGTAATGAAGCCATGGGTAGGTCTTCTTTTCTTTTAGAGGTTTCTTTGAGTGTCACCTTTTTCATGTCTGTGGAGACATCATAGAAATTGGCAGAAGAAATCATACCACCCACACATGATTTCCATTTTTCACAGAAATGTCAAGATAACTTTCACAATTTTAATATCAACTCCAGTAAGATTTTCTTTAGTCTAGCAACAAGATTAAAAATAACTGCTCCACTATTAAATTTCAGTTTGATTTTCAACATAAAAACCTACCATTTTAAATCCAAGATATGGTGGTGTAGAACTGATAAATAATGATTTACCACCACCAATGAAAAGGTAAAGATGAAAAAATGTTCTATAAAACTGCTTTTCAAAATACTATACTTGAAGAAGGAAAAAAGAAAAACAATCTCCATATGGCCTCATTCTCCTCTGTGGATCTGAATTTAGCCCAGACTATGTTTACTACATTGCATCTGTCATCCCTCTGACTGAGTTTCCATGTGCATCACAGGAAGCCCAGGAAATCAAATACCATAGAAAACTAAGTCCAATTACAGTACACTGTTTCACAGAGATGACTGGAATGTGTAATACCAAAATTAAAATTTGTGGGAGAAACCACAGTGAAAATGCAAACCTAAATTTAGGGGAATACCTGATGATCTTAGACAAAAAAATCCAAGAATGTACTTAGAAGGTGGGTCCTCTGATGGGTCAGAAAAACAATTTCCTGGCTGTTGATGGCAATCATTTGAGGAAGAAGCTTTGTTAATTCTGGTTTAAGACACCTTTTATGAATATTTTCTCTGCTGACCATTGTTCAAAGAGAAGACGTAACATATATGATGTTTAAGGTCTTCATTCTGTAAATACTTATGCACAAGAACAATTTTATGTATACAAATGGCAGCCTCTTGTTAAATGGGATGTTAGCTTTCATGAGGTTACTAATTTTTTACTATTCACTTTCACTGTGGGATTGGTCATTCAAGTCACTGTTATTTTTGCTGTTTAGTTGAATGCTTAGGCTTTTAAAACTAGAAAAAATATTTCAAGATGGCTGTGTACTGTTTCTGAATGGAATGCATTGACATGAAATTTTATTAAAAGAATTTTTTTTCCAGAAAATTAATTTGAAGACATCACGGCATTGTTTCTCTCTTTAGAGTTTAATTTTAATTTTTTAAAAATGTAATTTCCCAAAATACTAACAAAACAAAGCTCTGTCCATTAGATGAAGGTTTTTGAAACTAGCTCTAGTTTAGGGAACATTTTCCTAAATAATAGCTTGAATGCACACATATGAACTTATTTGGTGCAGCATGAGTATCTGTGCATGCTCACACTTTGGTCCTTTGTTTCACATTATTTATTTAAAAAACAGCATCACTTTATAAGGATATATTCAACTCCGTGTCACTGTAAACAAACCATGGTCTCCAGAGAAAGAGCAGGACTATGAGCCTCAAAACATTCACACTGAACACTGTCACATGCGTCATATGGCCAAACTGCAGTTGCTGTGAGAAACACTGTGGTGGATTGTAAAGATTCATGAAAACAGACAAGTGCAAAGGGATAAAAATATAAGAGAAAAATATTTTCCAATTAATGTCTATGGAAACCTAGTCAGCGATCCCCCAAACAAGGAACAGAAGGAATGTCATATGGTTCCATTGCATCTCCTGAATGTTCCCAACTAATAACACGTGCTCACTGAATAAATTGAAATGACTGGTATGTTTAACACAATGAATGAAGTAGTTGTAGTGAATTACCTCTTTATCATAACTTAAAATCTTAGTACAAATCAGAACATTTTAAACTCTTACCGAATTCCTAGTGGAACTACAAACATCCATCACAGCATTCAGGAATCTTCACTGAAGGATCACACAAAGAATCCTTTGCTGAAAAGACAAGGGGGAAAAAACAGTCTCTAGAGAATTCTGTCTGGTTTGCTTCAAATATTCTCCCTGCAATTCTCTATCCCTGGAAGACAAAGGAGGGGGAATCTTCTCCCCGATGCTAGTGTGAATTTAGCTTGTGTCGCTGTGTCTCCATGGAGACAATGTAAACACATCTGTTTTCTTTTTGCACTTGTGATGGAAGCTTTCTACACAGAATTCAATCATTGTAGGGAATGAAAACATTATCTCAGGGCAGAAAATGGGGAGAATTCTTTACCACAGTGACTAAAGCAGACCTGATTTAGTTCATTTCCATCAATGATCAGCATCACCAAAAGAAAAGACCAGTGAGTGTAAAGTCATAGCTTAAAGCTCAGGGCTTGTGTCTTGATACTTGAATTTAATGTTTAGTAAAATAGTAGATCCTAAGCTCATCTTGCAAGGGGAGAAAAGGAAATATAAGTGCAGGATACTCAAGGCAAACATTGAAATGCAACATTCTAGAATCCTGAACTGTCAGGATATTACAATATTGCCACAGCTGTTATACATTGTGCCCCTTTGTGTGGCCACTACAAACGAGTAATTGCCAAGACTTGATAACAAAGCTTCATTGTAGAAACTATTTTGTATATACATTATTTGTAACTTTATTTTACATTTCCCCCAACATTTATTCATTGCCCATTAATGAAAGAGGAAAACACACAGCACTGCAACTGTGTCCAAGTTATTTGTCCATCTTGTTAAACACATTTCAACTCCCGAACTGGCAAAGGAAAGCAAAAGTTAAAACCAGCATTCATTGTTTCAATAGCTGCATATTCATTCAGCGCTTGAAGCATGTTAAGCTAGTTCTTACCAGTCATAAGAATGTCCCATGTTCCTCATTAATATATGAATATAATGGAGTGTATCACTCTCAAACATCACTGTCCGCAGAGGAGGAAATATGAAAACAAGATATCCTACCAGAATTTTAGTGTTTATAACAAAATCAAAACATTGATTTCAGAAAATACACATTTACCACAACCACAGCCTTCAACATGAAATAGTCCCATGATGCACAAATCAGTTTTTGGCTGTGACTGCAAGCTTAGAAATAAGAAGTTCTTTCTGTAAAGTACCTGCTCTTAAACAGAAGTGATTACTCTTTGCCACATAAAGTCCTCACAATAGTAAAGAAACAGAAATGCTGATTTAAATATATACTGGAAATTGCAAATACCAAACCTTTTTGTAATGGACTAGTAAAGTACTAGTAGCTTGCTTTAAAAAAAAGGTTAATGCATATGCTTTATAGGGGGGAAGTATTAAGAATACGGAAAGCAACTAATTTGTATGTTTAGTAGCTCAGCATTTTAAAGGCCCTTGACAGGTCTATGTAATAAGCAATACAATGTTATCCTTCTAACACTTGTGATACAGTAGTCAGAGCTTCAGATTCTGGTAACTGTGTCCACATTGGGCTTCTCCAAAACACTAACTGAAGATGGGATATTTGCTGTCTTTTCTCTGTGCTACTAAATAACTACCATTTCCCAGACCTTTGGGATTGAAAGAAATGTATATGTGCAGCCCATATGTATAACTATATTCATTCCTATAAGAAAGTTTTAATCCCTTTTATTAAAAGCATGAGTATATTTAAACAAATCATATTCATTTGTCTTTAACTAAATACTTGTTTCTCTGTAAGCACCATAAGCACCAAAAAATAGAGCAGGCATCCCTCTACTCTGTGCAAGCCTGTAAATGAATGACACTACCTGATAGTGGTTTGCAACATTTAATGTTTTCGTTGTTATTTTCTTCCCTACTACAGAAGGCTATAAAATTATGAAGATAAAATTACCCAAAATTACTTTTGTAGCACTGAAATGATAAATAATTCCCTTACTGTGGAAGCCTCTTTGCTTTGCAAGACAAGTGGCAGAGTTAGACATGCAAAAGGGAATACATCACTCAAACCCTTGGAGCTCTTCCTCCAGCTGTTCTCCATCCCAAGCTTCTTTCTGTTCACATCATATAATTAAGAAAATAAAACATCTCATATGACAGGGTAGAGCGTATGATAACAACAAAGAAGTAACAAATTTAGAAAACAGTACTAGATAGCTAACCAAGGTTAGTTATCTACACTGCAAAAGTTACTTCCCTAGAGAGCTTCCACCTGCAGCCTTTTAAGTTCTTGCTGTTCTCAGGGTGTCTGTATTTGTACGTTCACAAGTTCCACATCATGATTAATCAAGGAAAGTAAATACAAAGAACCTGAGTATAGAGAAGTATACTTGAACAACCCTCTCTAGCTGAACAGGACAACAGGTTGTAAACCTGTTCTGTTCCTAAGTGAAGCAGACTGGCAACATCTCTATTGACTTCAGTGGAACAATACACTTTGCACATGCGAAAGGACTGGTTCTTAGAATTTCATTTATTTTGTTACTACCCTCCTTTGAAAAACCCTGTAGGTATGTAAAATCTAATAAAAATCTCATGAGAATGAAATAAAGTTTTCCATTAACTTGTATGGATACTGAATCAGAGTCAATCATTAGCACAAACACCTGCAAACCCAATAATTAGATAGTTATTGTTCTGCATGTTGATTTTTGAACAATGATAATCTGCTATGCACTGATTACTACAATACTTCTTTCCTCAGAATTCTATTCTACTGTGTTCCTTTCATAATGTTTGTTCTCCACTTAGTGACAGTGTTTATTAAATGATGTATTCTGATTTATATCTAGCTCCATTTCCCACTAAGCTTGTTACATGCTTCATTCAATAAACTGTATAGCCAGCTCCCTAAAAATAAACATATATTTACTTCTGAATTGTCACTTTAAAGGATTTACATTCATCTGACAGAGAAGAAAAGAGGTAATTGCAGATAAGAGCCCAAATGTAGGCTTTGTCCCTTTCAATCTCAAGACTTCAAATTGTCCAGAAACTCACAGGAGACTGGGGTCCGGGAACAACAGACATTTGTCTGACCTGCACACACAACTAACATTGAACAGATATACGTTCTTGGAAAGGATTATGCCCTCCTGGCAAAATAACTACTGACACCATGAGGAAGAGTTAGAGTAATCACATGAAAGAAAAGAAGCTTAAGCATAAACTTTCTTTAAGATAATAATAAAAAGAATTATATTTATAGCCGTCTGCAAAACACCAAGTAAGTTTAAAACACATGGCTTGGAACCATTTTGGTGACAGGCACAGTAGCAATGTGAAGTGCAGTGCCCTTACATTCACAAAGAAACATCCTTTTACATATTTTTGGTTCTAGCATAAATTCCTCTCTACCTCTGCTCTACCCATAAACCAGACTCACCTAAGTCTTAGGTTTTTCCACAAGTCACAGATAGAACACACACACCCTGGCTTCCTGCTCTGAAGGTAAAACATTCTAATGAACAGCACCTTACATTTCAGTTTTATGCAAAACCTATTGCAATTAACATGAAAAGGTCTTTGATAACAGTGGACTTCGAATCAGTCTTCAAATTCTAAGCCCAGCATGCAAGTGATGTGGGAGCAGAATAAGTACACTATATCCAGGAGCAGGCAACAAGAAAATCAAATATCTAGAATTAGCACTGAGGCTAATGAGGAGAACCCCTTCTGTTCAGGTGAGAAAGAAGTATCAGGTTTGTTGCTTGCTAGTTTTCTGATATTCAGGCAGGTTTCTAAAAATAAGCTGTTGCTTCAATTTGCTTTCAGTTTCCTTAAGAGAAGAATTTTAAATCATATTACAAAGGTTTGGAAGTGAGCTTCTGTGAGCAGCAGAAGCCTGAACAGCATACAGATAGATCTAATTAGCTCAGGGAAAAACTGGAAGGTGAGATTTTACTAGTCCAACCTTAACATATAAAAGACTCTTCCTTTCTAGGACAACGAAAGACACTTTGTGAAGAATTCATAGTTTTCTTTCAGTGGTGAGCTTATCCATTTAAATGTTTAACATTTATTAGCTTTGCAGCTGCCATTTTTATGCTAAACATCCCAACTTTCAATATTTATTTTAGAAAGGTATCAGCTACCTCACAATAGGAATCCCCAAGGCTGGAAGAGATGTTAGCATTCATGTTGCAATTGAAATTGTTTAATTGCTAACTAGATATGCATGATGTCCCATAAACATCTAGAGATGTGTCACAGAAAAGATGCACACCAAGTCATGTTCTCTCAAAGGACAGGCCAGATGATTAAAGCTGAAGCCATTAGTCATTTCACAGCTTGTTTGGGTTGGCCGTGATTTTTTACGCCTTTCAGAATACTTAGCTAAGGAATTTCATGACATGGCAATACTTAAAGTGAAAAGGGCACAGTAATTAGTTCAAAGCATGAAAGGAATTTGATTTTATAATGTCAACCTTTTGACTGCATAATGCATAATAAAAGGATCTTGTAAAAATTTGTTTGACAAAATGACAAAATTATCCTTGGAGATGATGTGAAAACTTTCCCGTAAGTTTTTCAGAGTAAGACAGAAGTCAAAATGCCTGAGCTACTTTTCAATAAAACAAACATTTCTTGTTGTCAAATATAAGGCCTTAAATTGTCATCCCAGGGCAGAAATCATATTCTTCTTCAGCTACATCTGACCAGCCTGGTTCTGACAGAGCCCAGCCCTGGGCACACACCCAGCTGGCGCTCTTGGATCACAGTAGCTCTTGTCCTTTTTTCAACTTTGCTGGCAAAGCATCAGCAAAGATCCCAGGGATGAATTAATCTACTGTATAAATATATACCATGGAATCTTCCCTTGGGAAAAGAGTCCATGTTCACAGAGAACTGTCATTCTAAGTGAAAGTTTCATCGAGGCAGGAAGTTGTAATTAGTTACAATTTAATACATTTATTTGAATTTATTCCGTATCTTTTCCAGAAGGATATTTGCTAGAAATAGCTTCCAAATATCAATGAAGAAGAATACAGAATGTGTATTTTCTTGATATATTTAAAACATTTCAACATTGCAATGTTTTTATACTTCATTCTTTCAACAGGTCAAAATAATATTAATTTGGGGCAAATTCTACAATTAAGAAAGACATAAAAGGACCAAGAAAACTTTTGGGCAGTGTTGTTTCTTCCTTATTCTCTCCTCATTCCCCAGTTTTCTAACGGAAACAACTAATATATTTGCTATTTACAGATTTTTAAACGGCAAACAAGTCTACCAAAACAGAAAAAGATTTTATTTTCCTTCTTCCTACCCAGCCAAAGTATTAATACTTTTGCATTTATAAATAGGAAAATTGACATAGAAAGTGGAAAGAATAGAGTAGGTCTAGAAAAACAGCTCAGAATTCTTAATCATTCTAGCTCAAATCCATTAGACCAAGAGACACTGCTGCTCATTGATTTTAGACACACAGAATGAAAAATTCAGATTGGGCATCTTGTTTACTAGAGAAGTGCTTTTGCTGGGCAGCACTATGCAATCGGGTATGACATTGGCAATAATGTGAAGAGCGTGTCTGTGTAAGAATTGACTGGTATTTTGAATTACTTTTTTAATCACATTGAAAAAAATTGACACACATATGTGTCACAACAGATATTTGTCACAACAGCTATTCTCCCACACAAAAATAGAGAATTTTCATCTCCCTCCTTCAAATGTGAGCCCTTTAAAACAATGGGATGAGGACATATTGGGGAAGTTTGTTTTCTCTTGACTCACCACAGAAGACAGGCAGCAGACACAAGAAAACATTTAGACAGAGATAAAATTAACCAAGTATTAGTGCTGGGTGTCCAAAGCCACAGAACAAGAGAGAGTGCTCTGAAACATAACTGGGGAAAAGAACCTCCATGTCAGGGCCCTGAGCACATCCTTCCCACTCCTGGAGGTTGAGTTGAGGGCCCACAGAGATAGGGGGGCCACAGGCTAGGGGCTGCCTGTGTGCCATAAATTCTGTGCTCAGAGCTGGAGGTTCAACAGCACATAGGACTTTTCAACCTATGAAGCCTGTTTCTGTGGAGCAGGATCAGCTGTTCTTGACTGAAGAGCTATGCCAAAGGGTGTAGAACAAAAGTAATTTACCGGACCTCACTAAGATTCAAGTGTGAAAAAGCAGTAAGTTTTAGACACAACAACTGGTGGTGTTCCACCATGGATGTTTTCTATTAGATCCATGCCAAAGCATTTCCATCTATTTAAAAATATCTTGTCATTGCAATAAAGGGTATGCATCAAATCCTAAGGACCTTAAAGTCTACTGATATGCCAAAGTCCTTCTAAATGTTACCTGTACAGTGAGTGAATACGTATTATGGATTTTCATAAAACAAATAGCTCCCTTATTTAAGATGATTCCTGTCATCTTGTAATGTTGATAGAAATCCATCATCTCATCTGTTACTTACAGTGTTACTTAAAATGCCCCGTCATCTCTTCAAAGAAGGGTAGCCTCTGACCAAAAAAGCACGTTATAATTAAATAACATACAAGAATCTGTTGGTGAGCAAGAATACTGTGTTTTAAAAGCAAGACTTCCCTTTTCTTCCAAATATGTCGTGCACAAAATCAGCATCCAGTTAATAAAATGTGGTAAATATTTCTGATCCGTGTGGAATAGAAGTTAGTTTTGCACTGAGAGAACTGAACACTGTTTGTACTTTTCTGCAGAACTGATTGCACAGCTGCATCTCACCAGCTGCTGTCTGTATGAAACCTTCCCAATGTGACTTTCTATCAAACACTTTGCTATTTGGTATCCATCTGGCAGTCAGCACTATATTGTTGTCAACTCTTTCTTCTCTGAGACAGTTTCCTCTTTGAATTCAAAGCCATCACTGTAGCATCAGTAATTTTAAAAACATGAATTGCCAAACCTATGGAGAGAAGGTCCAAGTAATTTTTTTCTGCAGCAGTCCTCTGCTGAGCCTCACTCATAAAATAATCGAGTACAGCTTCACTACTTGGAACAGAAGCCAGGGCAATGAAACCATATGCTCCATTAATGTAAATCAGCACAGTGATTTAGATTACTGTTGATCTGGCCAGTACAGTTCTAGTTTATACTAAACCTAAGTTTTTATGATGAATATTACCCAGAGTCTAAGCAATCAAACGCAACATATACTATGAATAAATAACCAATTTTGGCCTGTTGTGTACATAATTAATCCAGATATTTAGTTGTATATATAAATATGGTTTACATCCATTTATCTTATTGTGTAATAAAAACTCATCCATCATACAATTAAGCACTTCAGAAATATGGAAGCAATTCATAGCTCTTATACAGTAGTTATCTGAAACTCAGGCTTTCAGAAATCATGAGCTAATGCCTTTTAGAGAACAAGGTACAAGAGAACTCTAGAATGGAATTTTAGAACTGTTAATCAATTTTAGATTCTTTATTCTTGGAGTTCAGAGCTTTTTTTAAACCCCACCCAACAGTCCTAATATCTAAAACATTTTCAGGGAGTCTCAAGATTGTGTGTAAATTGTAAATTACTATTCCCAACAGTTAAGAGTGCAAGTAAAACTCCATGTGTACCACGAGCAAGCCAGGAAGCAGATACGTATTCACGTAAAAAGGAGAGCTCACCACTAGCAAATGTCAGAGCAAGAAACAGGGATATCGATATGTAGTTACTGTTACCAGCTCTGCAAGCCATCATTTACTCCTTACATCATTCACATATAAAATACGTAAACACTTCTGGTTCCTCACAGAAGAATTTAATGGAAGTAATCATTGCTGTAAAGCCCTGTAGAATTTATTTCTGAAGGGAACTTTATAAAAAGCGAGATATCATTACTCATGTGACAGCACACACATAAAATCAATTACTGCTGCATCTTTTTTAGGTCATTTTGTTGGTCACGATTTCTCATCATAATATTTGGTGTTCTGCATGTTCTCTAAGGAGCCCTACCTCCTCAATATACGTCAAGACATGATGTAAATTTTTAGGCAAGTTCCTTTTTCAGATTCTCACAAACCATAGTTTGTTTTGGGGTGGGGTTGTTTTTTTTTTTTAGAGGGGAAGGGGAGGGGAGGGGAAGGGAAAGGAGTGCATATTGCATTTTTCAGTGACCTACCTTTCATCTCCCCTGCCATCTTCCTGTACAACAACATTGGTTTTGAGGCTGTTAACCTCTCCCAGCCTTCTTTTTAAATGAGTCTGAATTTCTTTAAAGAAATTGGGAAGTCCTAGTGAGCTTGAGGTACACCAAGCTATCCCATGGATTCAGTCAGGTAATACTAATCTAATTTACAATCTTTTGTCCCAAGTATACATACAAACCAGGTAAGTGCAAATAGAACTAGTTAACAACTTAGGTATGAACCTGATTAATATCTTCAACCAGAATTAACTGCTGATGCAAGTTGGGCAACAGGTAATTTATAGAGAAAAGAGCCCCCTTTTCACTTCTTTCAGAGTCTGTAGTCAACATTCCAAAATAGTCCTGCTTTTTACAGTTTTTATTACAGTCACAGAAGCAGTAAGGAGTGAGGGCAGAAATTATGATCAAGCTAAACATCTCAGAATTCAGGCTTCAAACTTGAGTGGATGATGTCAGAAGTGCTAAGCTCTGGCAGAAGCGCCAATATGGAAAACAAACTAAAGAAACAGATGGGTCTACTCACTGATAGAGCAACCTTTCCAAAAGAGGACCAGCTGCAACACATGTAATGTAAGCCAAGATCCTGTGTCTGTACTTCATGCTGCTGAGAGAATCTAACTGGAGGTGTGAAACAAAAGAAGGATACTGACTCGGACACACCACACAGATCCCTCTCTGTCCAAATTAACATTGATCAAAACATGCTACTGGTCAGTGGAGACTGCATTGTGCTGAGGAAAAATTACTTCCACCCCAGAAAGCAGATGCACTGTGAACAGGACTGAGAAGTGATGACCTTGTTCTAAGTGACAGCAGTGGCTACTGAAAAAGCCACACACACAAATATGGGAATATAGTCCTCAAAAAGTTCTGTGGCAGACTGATCAAGCATTCACAAAGAATTAATCCTTCGGCTCCAGTACAGAACAGTGTAGGAAATGCTTCTCTGTCCTGTAGAAATCTGGGATTTAACTTTCTTTTTAATTTCAAAACAGAAAAAAGCAAAGCAAGACACCATAAAGAGCCCAAAGTTTAAGGCTTGTCAGCTGGCAGCTCTTGAGCCCCATGCAGTTTTTCCAAGACATTCATGTATCATCCCATTGCAGTGCTAAGTCAAGTGATAGCAGTGAAGCCCCATGGACACAGGAACTGATGAGAAATTCAAACCACTAGGCAAGTAAGCCAGGTAAGCTACTGAAACCAACATCAGCAGGATCAACCATCACCTGGAAACCAGCAGTAACACTAAAACAAAAAATGAGAAACCTTTAAGATCTTCTTCCTATAAAGTCTTCTCCTGTTAAAGCCTCTGAATAATCAGATGCAAAATTCAGTAGCTGGTTTATACCTAAGTTTTGATAGGTGGCCCTCAAGTCAGAAAAACTCATCCACCCTTCATCAGTTTAATTCAGTATGTGGAAAAGCAATATTCAAACCTAGTAGAGCAAGAAACTGAACCCAGACCTCTGACGTTTTGGAGACAGCTAGGGAGGACCCTGCCCATTGGTCTTAAGGCTTATTTTACTCTAATCAAAGACAAATTGGATTTATAAAAAGAGTATTTCTTCTAGTTTAGAGATGAAATAAGTAGCTGAGAACTGCAACAAGAAAGAAACTCTTCACTTATAAAAGCTGAAGGCTAGAAATAAAGCAAGAACTCCTTTGTTTTGAATTTTATTTCAGCCCTTGAAATTAAAATCCACAGCTTTCCTCAGGGCTTCAGATCACTAGCCCTTGCATGTTGCTTGTGTTTAGTAAATCTGTGTATTGAACCCTGTTGTGCCCCTGTTATTCATTCACATTGCACACTCATGGATTATTACCCTCTTCACATTTGATGCGAGGAGCAGAAGATAAAAGCCAGTGCCTTGGCTGGTTTCCTAATACGACTGTACTGACACAGAGTGAATGCACAAGCCTGCTGTTCTGAAACTTGAAACTGCAGCCACAGAAACTCAGCTGTGTTTTCACCTGCAGTACAAATACCTTGGATTATCCTCATCTCTTCAGAAACACTTGAAAGAATGTACCGATACAGTGCACACCTTAGTGGTCGGGTGGCAGGGTTAGGTTAAAGGTTGGACTCGATGGTCTTAAAGGTCTTTTCCAACCAAAGCGATTCTATGATTCTATGATTCTAAATTACAGTTAAAAAAGAGGTAGAAGGAATATGGTATTAGGGTAGAAGGAGCAGACAACAGGGGAAAATCAGGACACAGAGGGCTGCTAAGTGAAGCTGGCTTCTGGAGAGCACAGGCAGGAGTATCAAGGTAAAGAGAGCCTTGGAATGAACTGTACACACATGCACATTACACCTATTCTGCTACTGAATTGCAGGTAGGTTGATGGTTCTTTTTTTTTTCTTCTCTTTCTCCTTATTTTGTGAAAACAGGAAATAATATATTTGGCTAGTCTAGATAAATGTCTGATTGTTCAGTTGAAGAGTAGCCCATGTATAATAGGAACTGTAATATTAGATAAATCAAGATAAATAGTGAGGAAAAGACATGCTTTACTAATTCCAGTGAACAGTACTTCTGCTGTGTACCCCAAGAGTTCCTAGCTGCTGCAAAAATATTGCTGAGATAGATGATCTGTAATCTTAGAATTATTACTGATGCTACAACATTCTGCATTACAAGCTCGTGAAAAAAAAAGCCCTTATTCAATGATGTACCTGTGGCATGTTCACAGACTGAAGCAACACAAAACCATCTAGGGACGAAGCATTGCTTAACTCTGAAGCAGCCTTATATTAAGAGACAAGTGCTAAAGGACTGGTATACATCCCTGTTGGAAATCGCACAAGGTGGATATATGACCTGCTGAGAAACGTTCCTCTGTCAAACAGTGGAAATATTTTAAGCGGGATACTTTGAGTGCTGTTGTTCTAAACTCAAATAAAAAAATATTTTCTATATCAGTTTGAATAATAAGAAAAGAAGATAGTTATAAAATCTGCCTGTGACACCTACTTTAGAGCCACTGCAAATTTTTCAGAGGACAAGCCAAGAACTGAAAATTATATTGACAGGTTGGAGAGAATCTAAACTCAACAAAGATAAATTCAATAAAGGTAAGTGTAAAATGCTGTACACTTAGGAAGGACAAACAAAATGCACAAAAGCAAAATGGGGACCATCTGGCAAGGCAGCAGTTCAGCAGAAAAACACCTAAAGCTTATGGTGAATCAATAACATGATGTGCAAATAAAAAAGGCTAATCTTATTCTGCAAGGTATTGTTACGAGAGTCATATGTAAGACACAGAGACAATCTATTCCACTCCATTTGAGAAATGAGGATTTCGTCCCTAATTTGGGGAACCAGATAAGAAAAAAGTAGAATTGGGGAGATTCTAGAAGAGCAGGACCAGCAAGAGACATGGACACAGCTGGCAGAGAAAATAAATATGGGATATTTAGAATGTCCTGTAACACAGAGAGTCAAGAGTTATGTAAAAGGTGTCCCTGCAAAAGAGATTTCACAATGTAAATGAATCTTATTTAAGGACAGATAGCCAGGAGATCTTTACGCAGACTGGCAGAGCAAAAATTAGCTATGTGTATAAAAGGTTACTAACTTCAGCTCAACATAAAAACTACTTGAACTTCAGGACAAGGCAGCCAATGTTTTCCCTGGTAAAATATAAAAATAAAACTGCCCTTAAAGAACAAACAACCTCTACCCTTTGCAAAGCCTGTTTAGTGCATACTGCAATATTTAATAGAAGAGAATGAGGTACCCCTAAATAATCAAAAAGAACAGGACTGTTCATATTTGTGGTGATTACCATTATCCAACATTGTCTGACATGTTCTTTCTTTTTTGTGATTTAGGGAATGGCTTTGCCCCCATTGCTGTGGTTAACATTTCTTCAGTCTCAGTTAAAACAGCCTCTAACTTATTCTCATGTTGGCTCTTAAGCAAATGAAGGCACTGTGGGTATTGGGCAGAGAGCTGCAATTCACATTAGAGAATGCTAAAGCCAGAGCTATGGTCCCTATACCTCCTGGTTAGGTCTGTGCCTAATTATGAAGGAATCATACAGATACAGTAGGATCCATCTAATCCTTTTAACTAAGTAAACACAGAATGCCATGCTTAGCTCCATATACTTACTGTTAGGCCAGCACGCTTCTTAAACACAAAGATAACATTTAAAATTTTGCAAGCTATATATAAGTATTCTGGCCAGTTATATTATTGCCAATTGGTCAGTTTAATCTTTTCTTGGAATCCTAGATAAGTCTATTTCCACAGGAAAACCAGTTACATTAACTGGTGTTAAGCATTAAGCTATCTTTTCATTTCATGCCATTCCTGCTTTGGTAATTTTAGGGGAATAGCATCCATTGATTTGAACAAGAGAAACAGAGCCAAATAACCCACTGAGACTTTTCAGTTTGTAATGGTGACCAGCACTGAAATCAAAGCTTTTTCTGGTTAGGGACCCAGGGAAAAAGGGAATTGTATATGCTGATGCACATTTTTTGGTGGCAGAAAAATAGATTATTGTTGTTCCACTGGAAATGGATTATTAATCATCCTGTGAATTTAAGGTACTCAAAAAATGACCAAAGAAATGTGGGAGATATTTATGAGCATATAACTCTTAGAAAAATGTCCTCTATTTCATTGCTAAAATCCAGACTACACTCCACAATGATTTGGCATTAGAAAGAAGTTCCTGTACCTTCTTTTTTCTCTGTGATACATCCACCCATTTCCATATTGTGTGTTTCATCATTTGGGTTTTAATTTTCCAATGTCTTCTAGTGCATTTGTGACACTGAATGATGAAACAGAAAAAAATATTATTTTCTTAGCATCATATGTAAGAGGCAAATGCTTCTTTGCTCCAAATCAGCACATCACTGGCGATAAATTATCCCGCTAGTATGTGTACTATAATGGGGCAGGAGGAAAATTATTAAGAATCCGTCAAAACCTCTGTTTAGATCCCTTTTCTCCGCCACCCATCCACTTCTCATTCTGTCCACTGGGAAAATAACCTCCTAAAAACTGAAAGGATTCTCGCAGGTAATAGGGATGGACTTCACTGTTTTGATTTTCTCTTCAGCAATAATGAAGACTTAAATTAACTTTATTTATTTATTATCCCTCTGATTCTCTGGGAGCAGCAAACACAACACCCCCTGAAAACTGCACTCCAAAAATTCAGAATTTAATTCATAGCACAATGCCTACTTCAGGACAAAATGCCAGACTCCTGAAAGCCTTAGCATTCTCTCTGCCCTGCTGCTGAAGGATTGCTATTCCTAGAAGAATTCAGCTCTGTAAGATAAGTGTTAATACATTATTTCTGTAGGTCTCCAGGGCCTGAAGTTTGAATTTAATGTGAGCTGAATAAAATCATTTGCTTTTTATCAGCATGGTCCATGAACCATGGTTTGAGGCCAATATGTGACTCTAAGGAAAATGAATTTAGCTACAACTCTTTAATCCATGGATAAGATCATAAAATCACCACACATCACTCAGTACTATTTAGGAAGAAATGCCCGCCTCTGTAGTAATAATGAAAACCCCTGAATTACAGTCACTGGCTCCTCAAAGACAATGGCTCTTGCAGGTTCAGGTGAAGTATGTGATTATGTATGGAGAGGATGGAGTGCAGCCAATACATCACAGTAACATCCATTTCACATTGATGTTTGATTTCTGGAAATCTACTCAGACACATACTTTTATGCATAACAATTCTGCATCAAACTCATGCTTTGTTGTAGGTATAATTCCAGAATAAATGTGGGAGTAACTCTGGATGTAGGGTGTTGTAATAACAAATTTAGTTATGACAGTTCCTGAAACAATTAGTGTTTTCCATACAATTAATAGAATTACATATGCTAGAGAAGGAAAAGGCTCAAATATGTAACAGCCAAGGTGACTAGTTCATATGAATCCACTGTTATTTCAAATATTGCTGCCACCTCTCCTGATTAGATGCAACTAATTTCACCAAATAGAAAATTTAGTAGCAAGAACTAATAGCAAGCAACTAAGAGCAAACAAAGAGCAAGAATTTCACTAAAGTAGAAAAGCGTACCTAAATTTAACTCAATGGCATGCACAGATACTGGACAGTCAATAGCAGGAACCTGACAGTATATGTGTCCTGGTACAGAGCAGAAACAAAACAATACAACCAGTTACAACTAACCCTCCCATTTAATAGGTAAAACCTAACTAAATGGAACACTTCTGATAATTTGATGGAATAATCTTGCATGACAAATGTCCCTGAGAGAAAATGCAGAGGGAAAACACTCTGAGCACATTATTTCTTACAATTTCTGCTCAGAAACCTGTAAGCTCCCTTAAGATTCTTTGCACAGTAAAGGATTAAGTCAGTAGAACATTATCAATTTCTTTCTCTGAAGCAAGCTTAAGTATTTTTTATTCCACCACGTAAGCTTTTGAAGAACCTTTTCTTCAAGCTCAATAGACTATGAACCAAACCATCAGTTAATAGGGTGATAAGAGTTTAAGGAATAGCAAATAAATAGGCATAAGCCAGTAAATTGATGGAACCCAACATTGCTTAGGTATTTTTTGTACAATTCAAGCAACTAAAATCCAGTACATTCTACTCTGGGTAGCTCTCAAGTACAATTATTAAATTCAGAGTCATTCTATTATTTAGGCATAGGCAGAAAAACCCCAGGTTTACCAAAAGAAGAACACAGTCTATTTTGTTTGTTCACAGAAAGTGTTATGCAAGGTTAATTTAAAATTCAGTTTAGCACTAGTATTTTAAGACAAAGGGGTAGGATTTGCTAGTTTCACCACAGTCCCATGTTAATCTGCACAAACAGCAAACTAGTCTAGAGTGCGAACAGAGCCATCACACAGCTATCTGACTGTGTCTATTAATTCAAAGTTAATTAGAAATGTATTTAAACTAAACACATTAGTCAATTAAATCTGAAATAAGAGTAGCTACAAAAATAGTCATACAGTTTAAACATTTCTGCAATTTCCATTTGAACTCAAGAGCAGTGAATTATCTGACTCCACCTCTCATAAAACAAAAAAACCAAAACCAAAACCAGTTCCCATTTGGCATAGAATTTTTAGGCAAGGATGCCAGATCCTGACAAGAATGTGTTGGGCTATTTGTGCATGCATACCTATTTTAAATGGTACTAAATAAAATATCAATCTTTCTTTAAAAAAAAAAAACAGTAAACTGACAGTGATGTTCAAACAGGAATTCAGAGTTAGACGGTGATATGTTTTAGATTGTATTACTTTACACCCTGGATTAAACTGAACATATAGTCATCTGAAAGATGTTCATACTCAATAATTCATTAGTAAGTTTGAATATGTTATTATCATATTATTAAAATTAATTATTTAGTGCAGATGTGCTGCAGCATTTTCTTCCAGAAGGGTTCACATCAGGTCCATCCCAGAGATTTTCAGTGCTCTTTTTTCTGGTTCCCTTCTGACAAACAAGAACATCGTCATCATTGTCTTATACCTTGTTTCAAGCAGAATCTCTTGATTCAGTTTATCTCCTCATACTCAATCACCTCCACTTCCTTGTTTGTCCTCTTTCTGGACAACTTTTGAGTCTACATTTTTTCCCTTTTCAATTTTTATTCACTCTTGTTTCCACGCTTGAATTTGTACATTTCCTGCCCACGCACCCCACAAATGGCAAAATTATTCATTCTAAGCATATATCTGTGTTTGCCCCTCTGTCAGGATATATGCTCTTCAGTGAGGAGCTGTGAAGACAGGCAAGAAACAAGGCTAAAGTAAGCAAATGTGTAGGGCGTGTGGACAACTGTATTAGAGATCTCTCAGGTACTGGGAGGAAAATACCTTTAAATCCCAAATTTTCACAGATGGAGGGAAAAGCCCAGTTAACACAAAATATATTGACTTACTTAGATATACCAAACTGTCAGTGAACAAGCATAGATAGGAAATAGTGATGCATGGACTTAAACTGGAACAAAGCCTCAAAAATGCAGGAATTTTTTGTACGTTCATTTGACATAACCTCTCTAATGTGTATTCCAGCTCAGAGATAAAACATTCATAATACCCACATTTACACAAGAAGTTATATTAACCCCGCTAAAATAGTTTTTTCTACATTTGGTTTTGGGAAAGGGAAGAGACATAGGCATTTTTATGTGCTTGTTTTCTTACATAGCAAGAACTAACTTGGTCCTGGCTAAAACTTCAGCCCCGCTGAAAGTGTGTCAGGGATATATTTGGATCCCAAAGACATCAAAGTGACAAGAAACACCCTCACAGCATTCAGCTCAGGTATGGCAGCAGAACACAAACTCAGGGGAACAAGGAATATTTTCTTTCAAATGCAAATCTACATGTAGCAGGTAAAGTTTTGTCATCTGATGAGAGATCTCTCCTGCCATTTAGTGCATGTTTCCAGTAGTAAATAGGTAATTTTCCTGCATTACCTTTTGGGACAGTTTGGGTTTATATTCATAAGGATAAGCGGAGTATGCATCTTTGTTGACTAACAAGACTGGAAATAGCAGCATGACTATCATTAATTCCCTGCTGCTTTAAATGGGACCCAAACAATAAAGGGCTAAGTATTCAGCATGACAGTCTTTTTGTCTGTGGACAGGACTGATCTGTGGAGCATAGTGATACTGCGGCAGTGCTAAATCTGCACCAGTACACAGGCAGGGCACACCCTGAGAAAAGGACCCAAAGCAATGGGAATGAGAAACATTAACAAAAGTTGCCAAGTGGGAAGCTTGGTCTGTTGTTGTAATACCTAAAAAATAAAAACTGCCTTGATGGTGAAGTTAGAACAAAAAATATTTTAATTGCACACAAGAAATGCAACCCTCTGCTCTTATTTTCAAGGACTGAAATAGGTCCATGGCCAGAAATGGATATTTAAGCTCCTACACAACAGGTATTCAAGGAGGCAGATATGTACATAAGAAATGCAGACACATATATGTTTTTATTGTAGCTGATAAAATGGACTCCAAGGATAATATATTTGGGTCTCATTTACATAGAGCCAAGTCCTTTGAAAATCCAACTGTAACATGCTTGACATGAAGACATGCAATTCAGTGACAGCCCAGGGCAAATATAAAAGAGAACAGCACAGGAGGGATTGCTGTAAACAACAGCAAACATAGGGAACACTGAAGAATGACTATAAAATACTTTCCCCAGGAAAAGCATTTAACACATTATCACTGCAGATTTACAAGAATTTAAATTCTTAGTAGGAATGATAATACAGAGAAGTCATCAGAAAGTTATGAAGAGAGCAGAATGTTCCATGTGATCTTTTCCGCTCCTGCAATTAATGATTTGAAGTAACATGGAATAACTAAAAGTTCTCTCTCTTGATTAGGGTTAGAGGCTTATCTAATTATGAATGATTGTGCCTCAGATGAGACATCACAAACAATGATCAAAGCTGAGATATTCAATATAAATGGCCACTGTGGATGTCCTATTTGATTTGCATGTTTTCAAATTTTTAAAAAAATCATTATGTTCTACTCTGCTGGGATTCATTCCTAAGCCTTCAAGTTTAACAAGGTTGCCCTCTAAAGCCATTGACGTATTCCTGCTTATGAAAAATAAACACTTTACTGTATCATTAAAAACCCCCAGAGAAAACAAATACACACACACAAATGCTTCCAGAGCCACTTAGGAATCAGAAACTGTGGACTGAATCTTACAGATAAGAGGATACACCGTAAACTCATCTTTAACGGAATTGAAATGGAACCCTCATACACCTTGCCAGCCTCTGTGTAAATACCTCCTACAAAAATATGCATCAGACTATGAGCTGGCAGACATGACTGAACTGAATTCGAATTTTCTGGTGTGCAGAGCCAGCTCTTCCATTTTTTCCCATGTTACTGATCCTGCTGCTGCCTGATAAGCAAATTAAGCAAATTAAATTTCTCACAATTGCTAAGTAAAACATGTAATTAGCATTCCAGTACACCAAATTGCTGCCAGCCCACTCCACTGGTTTGAGAGCTAGGAATACTCAATTAATAAATAATGCGTCTGATACTGACTTTGGACCATTCCTACAATGAAGTTGCTACTTAGCTATTTCACAGTGGTATAAAAGCTGGGTCACAATTTGGAAGACAGAAGCCTAGTAAACTAGAGCTTTGGTGGGAAATATGTGGGAAAGGTGATTTACCCTGGACTTGGCCAGCATCTGTCTTTGATAAATGAGGAACAGCAAAAGAAATCCTGTGAAGTCAGGGACCTGAACTGTCTTTGATTCTTTGTTCTTAACGGTGGGTCAGCTTGTTAAAGTTGAAATATGTTTTGCTTAGACAAAACGCTTACATTTTCATATAGAGAATATCAGTGTGAGGTTAAGTAAATAAATTAGTAATAGTTTGATATTACAGCAATGCCTGTTAATGAATCTATAGTAACCAATGCAACTACCCTGAATTATGTATATCACCCATATAAGAAATAGTATTCATGAATTAAATTAATGCATAGAATAAATGAACGGGTGCTAAAGAATGACGTTTCAGAGTTGTTTTCCAATATCACCTTGCTATGCCTGCTGCTCATTGTTTTAAACAGGATGGGGTGAGAGTAGAACTCTCGACTTTTGTTATAACTGATTCCTGAGATCTTTACTTTGTGACCATTCAGAGTGACAGAGTTAAATCTGACAAGCTAACAAATTAAAGAAATCTATTAATTAGGCAGCAACCTGGCTGAAGTGTGTTTTCTTCATTACAACAAGGATTTTCTTTCTTACATTGTCTTTTTGCTTAAATCTTGGTTTGAGTCCCCATTGAGAATTGAGATGATAATGGTGGTGTGACACACACTTTCAAACTCGAAGATTTTGATTTTTTACTATGGCATTATCTGGACACATCTACTTGTCTGAAATCCAAAAGGTATAAAAAGCACTTAGACCAGTTATGAGGTCTGTTCTCTTCTCAGCTACATTACTCCCTGAGACTGGGATTTGCTTTTAGTATATTAAAAAATAAAATTTTGCATTTATTTTTTGTTCATGAGAGTACCATTATTTTTATTATGTTAACTCATTTAACATAACAAGTGAGGTACAAGTTGTGCTCCCCTCTAACTGCCATTTTTGACCTGTCAGACAGCATCTTCAGAGATTTTACCTTTGTTATTAATTCATGGCTGGAATGTTCTAGATTTAAATTTAAATTTGTTGATTGTCATTCTGAGTATATACCCTTTGTTGATTGTCAAGCTGAGTATGACAACTCAAGTTTTACAACATTTTAGTTCAAAAACATAGATGTTTTGTACTAACAGGCCTTGAAGTCTAAAGCTTATCCATTGGTTCACTGGTCTGGTGAGACCTCACCTGGAGTACTGCATCGAGCCCTGGAGCCCTCAGCACAAGAAGGACATGGAAGTGTTGGAGCAGGTCCAGAGGAGGGCTACTAAAATGATCCAAGGGCCGGAGCACCTCTCCTACAAGGACAGGCTGAGAGAGTTGGGCTTGTTCAGCCTGGAGAAGAGAAGGCTGCGGGCAGACCTGATTGCGGCCTTTCAGTGTTTAAAGGGGGCCTATAGGAAAGATGGGGACAATCTTTTTAGCAAGGCCAGCAGTGACAGGACAAGGGATAATGGTTTTAAACTAAAACAGGGTAGATTTAGACTGGATATAAGGAATAAATTTTTTAAAATGAGGGTGGTGAAACATTGAAACAGGTTGCCCAGAGAGGTGGTGGAGGCCCCTTCCCTGGAAACATTCAAGACCAGGTTGGACAGGGCTCTGAGCAACCTGATCTGGTTAAAGGTGTCCCTGCTCCCTGCAGGGGGGTTGGGCTAGATGGCATCTAAATCACAGAATCACAGAATGGCAAGGGTTGGAAAGGGCCTCAGGAGATCATCTAGCCCAACCCTCCTGCTAAAGCAGGTTCACCTAGAGCAGGTGTTCACAGGACATCATCCAGGCAGGCTTTGAATATCTCCAAAGAAGGAGACTCCACAACCCCCCTGGGCAGCTTGTTCCAGTGCTCTGTCACCCTCAAAGTAAAGAAGTTCTTCCTCATATTCAACTGAAACCTCTTATGTTTCAGTTTGTGCCCATTGCCCCTTGTCCTGTCACTGGGCACCACCAAGAAGAGTCTGGCTTCATCCTCGTGACATCCACCTAACCCGAAACATTCTATGATTCAATGATTCTAAAGTTTTTAACACTCAGAAGGAAGGAACTGAAGAACAGAAAACGAAATCTGATCTTGAAGGTCACCTCCAAACTTTTGCCTTCCATGAAACTGAGTTTGCTGATAAAATTGTTACCACATTTACTAGGCATTATAAACACAATCTCTTACACTGCTCTACAGAGCACCAAATGCTTCTAGATTTTACTTAACTAAGAGATGAAATACCTTAACTCAGACTTGATAGATGCCATAATTTTACCTACAGGGAGTCATTCAGTTTACCGTTTCCAACACAGCTCAGTAACAGTAATGCTAGAACTGAAAAAGTGGCCCTGGTACACCATAATTCTGCCCTCCTACAATACAGTTACTTATCTTTATGACAACGGTAGGGGAGGCTCTCTCACATCTCATAGTAGACTGCACAGCAGGACGCAGTTTCATCTGCCACCAACGACTACTAGTACCCCCAGAGGTACTTACTACCAAACTCTGCTGTAACAGATTCTTTACAAGATGTTTGTATGGCTACTGAGGCTTACCATGATAGCTAATATTAACCCTACAGAAACTCTCATAAGATAATGCAGCTTCTTATAAGACAACAAACCAAGAACTTAGTAGTGTTATGATTTCAGAACATTTTTACTCTCTATTTCTCAAGACTTAAAGACTTTCCTTCACCAGAAGATAGCTCCTGTGAACCTGATGCTCTTGGAAATGACTCTAAATTAAGAAACGGTAACTCATTTCCCTCCGGCCACTGCTGCTAGTTTTCCTATTGCAATTGCAACTGACGTTTGGATTTTGGATGACAATGCCAAGAAATGTGTTATGAGGAAAAAGAAACATATTTACACAATGTCTGTAGCAGTGAGACTGATGTCAGTAATATGCTTAAATTGTTCCATTTGAGTGTTGATGAAAGTTTATGGAATTCTTTCCCAGCTGACCATTGTGGAGTACTTAAATCACCTGATGGCTTTGTAAAAAACCAAGTGCAAAATAGATCAATCAGACCAATCAGGTACTTCTCTCCTCATTAATATGCACTAAAGATGAGTCTGTCCTAAAGCTTGACAGGAGATTTAGCAATCTTTCATTAGCACACACATGTCTCATATCCCTTTTGATTCCTATTAATGTAATACTGGCTACTAATGTCATACTGTAGCTAGTACGATTCATACTAATGTTAAGGCAAGTTGATCTTATTTCAATCAACTAAGACCCAATCTACCAATTAATTATATTTTTCAAAGTAAATCAAGAGTACTTTAAAACACTGGGGAGCTCAGAAAAATAACATATACCCTACCAGTTCTAGTCTTTGGACATACTAGAGCTTGTAAATTGGACAATTAAAACTAGCAATTAAATGCTATGGAAGCTAGACAATGCTAATGGATTTATTAGTTCCCTCTGTTCTAATAATACATTGGGCCTCTCTAACTGCTTCCCAAGGGAAACCATCCTTGAGGGCAAGAAAAGCATGCTCACCCTCACCTAAATATTTGATAAAGAATACTAACTGCTTTCAACTTAAGAAGGTAAAATTAGAAAGTTACTTGCAATTCTTACAAAAAAAATGTAAATCGGATATACTTGCAAGTAGCCACAAAACTGGAAAAATCAGAAGGTAAAGAAAAAGCTTCTTTTGACAAGATTCAGCAAGAAAATGACAGGAAGTTTATAGCTCTCACAATGTTATAGTTACATGGTGTTCAAGTACAAGCTGGGTCACCAAAAGAATAGCCCTTATTGAATTACAGATAAGTTCAGCTCTTGAATGTACAAAATCAGAATTTCTGAAGAAACCCATTTAGATAAAAGCTACTATTGTAACCAACTGAAGTAATACAAGAAAGGGACCACCATTTTCAGAAGTATGAAGACCTTCTGATGGAGGAATAGAAAGATGGAACTGAAAAGGAAGATTATTTTATTTTTAGAGAATTTATTTTGTATTTACCATTTTTTCAGATAATAAAAACCCCTAATTTTAATGCAGCTGCCCTATCTGTTACAAACGAGAAAAGCTGAAGTCTTTGTTTAATGGTGATGTTGTTTTAGGACTGCATAAGGTTTTTAGGATGGAAACTGGAAGTATGGAAGGGTTATACCCTAAAGTAACACTGGTTTGAAATAAGAAAATAATCTCTTCTAAACCAAGTGCTAGGAATCCCTAAGTACAGATTTGTAGACAATTTAAAAATAATTCCGTCAGTAGACTTGAAACAGTTTAGCTGTATTAGTTCAAATCAACAGAACCTGATGATTCATCAATTGCCAAAAAGTGCGCCAGGAATTTCTGTGTTGGCAGTTTGGACAGCAATAGGAAAGATGAAAAGATTTGTGATCAAAAGAACTCTTCATGTAAAAACATTTAAAATCCTACATACAATAATGAGTAACTATCAAGAATTTCCAAGAATTACCAACAAACCCAGTGATTATTTCAGACATCTCAAATTACTTCTGGGACCTTGAAATATTACAAAACTGTTAAGACAAACTGATCTGATAGTATATTAGGGAGTATACTGCCCACTATCATTTTACAAGTACTAATATGTTACCCTATAAGACTGTAAAAAGGCTCCTTTTAGGAAACAAATCAAAAGAAGAGACTGTGGAAGTATGATGTAGAAATAATGACATGGTTTGGCATAACAGGAGTTCTGAAAAAGCCTACAAGAATAAGACCCAATGTGTACAGTTTAAGACTCGCATGAAAACTACCAGTATATGCCAATGAACAAGATTCTAAAATAGGTCTGCAGGATGTCTTCACTTCCAAAACTAAAACAATTTCCAGTTCAAACAAGAAACTAAATCCTGTATCCAATTTTGATTAGCCCAATTTGTAGAATATTGCCCCAACTGAAGGTTCAGCTAGAGGTTGTATCAGTTTGGAGTTTTGGTTTTCAGTTTTAAATTTGTTTAACTGGAATCAATTTGGATGCTGGAAATACACCAGAGAGGCCTCCTTTAGGCTTTGGGGTTTTATTATTTTATACCAGCTTATCAACACCGAGTTAGAGGCATTACCAACCTGGGTTATAAACAAAAACTAAAACCATCTTGAGGTGAATAAGGGATCAATCCTTCAAATGAAGGAACTGGATTTGAGTGGACATTTCTGAGTGTCAATGTGGAATTATATGTATGTAAACAGAAAGATACTAATCATATCAGAGAAGGAACTTCATGGCTGAAAGGTGATACAAAAAATGGGCAACAAATGAAGGAATTGTTGTAGTTAATGTAGTTTTATAACAAAAAAAATTTTTTTGAGACTTATTTTGGTAGATTTAAACTGTAAAGTTTGTTCCAGTTATCTTAGACAAGAGGCAAGAATAATTATTTACAGTAATAAATACATTATTATAAATACAATAATTACAGTACCTCAGGGGAGGGACTTCTTGACTGTAAATGAATGAGGGAGGAGCCTGATGAAGTGATTTTTCCTATTATTCAGAGAATGTAAGGGTTAGCTAGAAGAAGAAATTGACGTTTAGGACATGCATGAAATAGCTCACTTGTTTAATAAAATCCAAAATAAGATTAAGCATAATAATTACTCAATAATGAGCAGGCAAAACATAACTATGCAGGAAAACAAATAATTTGTTTTGCCTATGGTGAATACATGATGAATACCATCTAAAGGCATTAAGTTTCCAAGCCTGGATAAAGATAGATAGTACACTTACTTGTGCTGCTCCAACTATTTCTCTAATGGACAGACACCAAAAGATAAATATTTTCTATCATGTCTTAAACTGTCTTAAGTAACAGTTACATCACTAGGAACTATAACACCTCATCCAATCCACAATTTTGTTTTCTTAAGAGAATTTGTTCTAGGCTAGCGTTCCAAATTTCTTTTACTCGCTGTTATCCTATCACTGATCTAGACATAGATATTTTTACACAGCCACTTACCACAGATTTTGCCAGTCTTATCGAAGCTGACATCTACAAGGAATGTGAGAAAGTGCTTCCCCAAAGACAACTTCAAATTTAAAAAGCACTTTGCAGAAATTTTTGGTCTTGGGAACCTAAATTGTGTGTTGGTACAATGCATTTAGCACACCAATGTTAATGTTTCCAGAAAGAAGTAACCAGAGAAACCAACCAGAAAGCCCTTGGCCATCAGCTTCCCCTGTGCATCCAGTGGGGCTTACTAAGTGGAACAAGACTAACAGAGAGAACAGTGTACAGTGGAGACAAGTGGTATTGCATAGTTACTAAAGACTTCCAGTTTTACCATGGTTGGCCTAACTGTCCAGGCACAATTCTAAATTCTTGTTTGGTTTCCACTAAGCCTTGGTAACACAAAACTTTCTTTTTTTTTTTTTTTAAGTTAGATAGCTGTTATGAATTAATGTGCTTCCAGGAATTTAGATTAATAGATTATGTTTAAAGTACACATTCCATTACTGAACTTATAAAGAACAGATTCCAAACTGATAGTGATTGACTGGCTCCAAAAAAAGCATGTATCAACCCACATTTTTATGAAAGACTTGAACTAGCAGTATCTACATGGCTGGAAGGTGGTACAAAAAATGGGTAACAGATTAAGGAATTCTTGTAGTTAATGTAGTTTTATAACAAAAATTAATTATTCTTTAAGACTTATTTGGTAGATTTAAACTGTAAAGTTTATTACGGTTATCTTAGACAAGGATAATTATTTACAGTATTTTGCTCAAGGGATGGACTTCTTGGCTGTAAAGCATTTTTGTAAAGTTAAGACAGGCTTAGGATTTGCTGGGCAGAAGCCTATTTAACTATAGTTGTGATGGGAAAGGTGATTTACTTGTGAAATGGATGTTGTCTGGTTTCACCAACTGGTGTATTGGATAAGAAATCCCATGAAAATACATGGACTAAGTTTGGTTTATTTTTATGATATATAAAATGAAGCGTGTTTTAACTAGATTGACTAGGTAAAAGAGTATGGAATTTGTAAGAGACGAAATGTTGTGAAGAAGTCATTATTTTCATGGTAGAATATTGGTGTAAAATTAAGTGAATAATGAAGTTAATATGATTTAATGTTGCTGTGACACATATGTTAATGAAACTATGGCAACCAACAGATTTACCCTGAGTTTACTGTGAGATTATGTACGCCATACATATAATTAATGAATATGTAAATCAGCACAAAGAGAAATTGGATTCTAAAGAATTACTTTTTACAGCTGTTCCCTATAGTCATGCTGCAATGCTGCCTGTTTCAGGCAAATCGTAGTGGGAGTAAGAAAGCTTCTGTCTTTTGATCCTTTCAGTAAAGATAACTCCCATCTAGATTTTGCAAAAACGCCACTCCACTATAATAATTTATGCCATACTGTTCAGAGGGACAAACGGTCTAACATTCACAGCCACAGGAAAATGAAAAGTTACAATCAAGAACAACTGGCATAGTGAAGTATAATGTTTGCAGCATGTTTATATGCTCAGTGCTGTTTGCTAGAAGATAGTTAATATCCTGTCTTAGAGTTCTGACAGCTTCTTAACTCAGCAACAGCATGGTGTGAAGGTACAGACAACTCGGTCTCATGCTGTGCCTGAGATGGAATATCTTTGTAGGATATGGAAGCTGTGGAAACTCGACATGTCAGCACAGAGCTAAAACCCAAAGGTTTCAAGGTGGTTCCACAGCATGAGGTATATTTACATGGCATTCCCCTACATGTCCTGTAGCAGCCATGCTATCCAGAATTTTCCATATCTGGAGAGGATCCTGTTCTCCTATTACCCAGCAGGTAAGAGGTTAACTGTGTAGATCTAAGTGCCAAAGCCAAATATATTTAGTTACAGGCTGATCCAAAGGCTCCTGAGGCTTAGCTGATCTCATCTTGTTTTGCATTAGTAGCACCCAATGTTTCTTCAACTCCCACTGAACGGACTGATGGACAAAAATTACCTTCAACTTACATGGGGTGAAATTAACTTGGTAACTGCAACATACTCTGTCTACGAGTTTGATGGCTTAAGGCCCTACTGCTACATAACAACATGTTAAGAGCAAATTACCAGATGTACCACAGTGACAAACGCCTGCTCATTAGCAAAGGTTACTATCTTGCTAGGGGAGACAACCACTTTAAAAGCAGCATTCTTCATGCTGGAAGACTGAGAATCACAGCAGCATTGTGCTTTGTTAGATCTCCAAATTAGTACATATTTTTGTCATGTCAGGGTTCTACATCTGCTTAAATGCTGCAAACATTTATGAATATTAATTACCATTTGTTCCAGAAGCGCTGTAAATCAGTTAATTAGGAACCTGTCATCATGTTTATATTGTCTAAAGGAAAATCCAAACCACAACAGAATATTAATCTAAAATTAATCTAAAATTTAGTCTACAATCACCATATATAAATACATAAAATGGTGCACTCAGAGCCTTCCTGTAACATAAGGTGATCTATTTTTTTTCTACCGGTTATATTTTGATCAAATAAATAAATACGAGAGCTGAGAGATATATTGTGATGACATTCCATTAACTGTTAAGCAACTAGGCCAGTTTGGGACTCTCAGTTCAAAGAGGCCAGCAACTTCAGGAGGTGCTGAATTCAACAACCTGAGAATTATAGAGAATGAACCCCTAAAATCATCAGTAAAAATGCATTACCCATAAATAAATTATATACTGACAAATAATAAAGGCTCAACTGGCAAATATTTAACATTGGAAATTTCCTTCCTGTACACTTTCTTCCAATATGTATTAAGCTAATCATTTCAGTGTTTTATGAATGCAAATTGCTTTTTCTCCATACTCAGTTAATTTTGTCTCTAAACAATGAAGCCTCTTCACTGATTCACATGCCTTGTACTCTGGATCATTCATATACTCCAGCCAGCAATACTTACGATTTTTTCCCTCACAGTTTGGGGAGAATATAGCACATATAAATTGGCAGCACAAGTATACCAAAAGGTCCTTTGAAATATTTGCCTGACTCTGAACCTTCTGTAAATAGGCTCTGCAGAAAAAGTCAGCTATAGCCAAATGTTGTTTTCATTAGTATTCTAAGACCCAGAAGTTTTACCTGTGAACCAGTCTCCTCCTAGGTTTTGCGATTTCTTACTGAAGAAAGCACATAATTTAAGTCTGTTAATGGATAGGTGCAAAAAAAATTAGCAGTGCCTTTAGTAAGTAGCAGTCTTAGACTAACACTGACTCATTTCAGTGCGCAGGAAAAAATTACTTGTATGAGGGACGAACTTGTAACTGTCTAACACTTAAATGCAAACCCCTCTAATATGGAGAGTGGTGAAGGAGACAAAGCCAGCCACCAAGAAGAAATATATTTTACTACACAATCTTCCCAATGTAGGTGGCTTTTTGACTTTAAATTACTTTTGGTGGATACTCAGTCCTTTTCTATTCATTTTCAATTTAAACTTGTATGCGTTAAATTTCAACATTATCAGAAAAGCCTGAAAACTCTTCCAAAGTTTCCATGCATCTGACAGCTAACATTCAAATGCCTAAAATTTTATGCATTGCTTCATGAGAAGTATCTGCATGTAAATTTTACATCATTATTTCATTTGCATGTAAGTGGAAAAAATGTAGGGCATATAAGTTAAAATTCAGGTTAATTCCCCCTCTCATACATTTTACCCTTTTAATGACTATTATGACTTACATGCAACAGGAAACAATGTATAGGATGGTTCCCCATGGGTCAAAGCCCTGTTGAAGTTAACAACAGCTTTCTCTTTTTTGGGGCCATCACGTCTCAGCTCAGTGGTCTTCAATCCCCAGGAAATGCCTGGTTCCTGAAATCATTATTGCTTAATTGAAAGGATACCAACCAGTACAGTAGAAAACATATAGCCTTCTACTGGGAATGTGTGAAGTACAGGCTCACACTGAGGAACTCTTTTCTTCCATACCCTCAGATCAGGATTTGAGAACAACCTGGGAGGGGAAATAAATCTGAGGATACAAAGAGCTTCAGCAACAAACCAGCAGGTCATAAATAAAATCCCCCCACAAATGCCAAGTGGTTTTGTTTTTCTTTTTTCTCTCTTTCTTTTTTTTTTTTTTTAAATCATTATTCACCCTGACATGAATCCTAATTAAAATTTTACACAGTGTGTCTTTTAATTAGCCGTGGCTGGAGTGGTGAAAGCTATCAATATTTAGCAGGATAATTGTACAAAATGACTTTTCAAAAATGAACAGCAGGCATGAATCCACTCAACAGCAGGGGGTTATTCAGACACACACTGTGCAAGATGGGGTGCCTCAGATAATGTGTGAGAGATAATAATGCACACAGGGAGTGACACATGCTGCCGTATTTTGTGCTTCATTGGTTTTCTGCAAACAGCATTTGGCTCTTGTTGCACTCAGGACATCAGGGTTCACACAAGCTTCAAGCTGGTGATTTTTATCCTTATGTTGTTGATTTATTTTATCTTAAATAGAAGGATGTGTTTAATAACAACACACACAAACAAAAGACTGAGACACAGCTCCATGTACGACCTAGTTTGATTGTACTTTGCAGAGGCTAACAATGAACAAGATCAAGAACAGGCTTGCTTTCTTTCTTCCTCATTTTTTATCAAAAAGAAAAGAAAAAAGCTTTGCCCATACTGGCAGAATACAAAGCAGTAAATTAATTTCTGCTTTGCAAATGCATGGTGTAAATGCACTCAGCTTTTTTTTAAAATAGCTTTCTAACAGTTCACTTCTCACATAATCTTTCTCTCTTTCCTTTCACATAATCTTTCTCTTCTTCCTTTCACAATGGAACCAGGACAGGCACACTGCAATGTAATGTGCTTGCTATGGCACAGCAAAAAAAGCAGGAAACACCTGCAAATATTTCCCACATGCACCAAGGAAACGTTCAGTAACATCACATAAAATGGGGTTCCGAGGCAATTATTCACAGTGCAAGCAGTCTGTGAGACAAAGTCCTTGAGGAACTATTTATTCAAGAGTAAGAACACAAATCCCAGCACACAAATTGCCTACACAGAGAGCCAGATATAAAGCCCAAATGAGAATAGCAGTGTGCACGTTCAGGTGAAATGTATGCAAGAGCCAGCTGTTTCATTTTAGAAGATGTGAAGGAGCAGGTTTCCATCAGTTGCCTGCAGAAAGTCACTTGCTTTACCATCATGGCAAATAGCATTCCCTCAGCTTCAGGTGGTTCCTTCATCACCTGCAAGTAGGTAGCTAGAGCAGAGCACGAGCATATGTCCAAGGCTCTTAGTAATTCTAGAATTAAAGGCAAAGGGCCAAATTGGTACTGAAATTTCTGCTCATCAGGTGACAGACAGATGACTGAAAACTGTATGGATTCTGTATAAGATGATGGTACCTGTATGATTTCAGCACACAAAAAGCTCACAGTGTGACAGACCCCTAAAATGCACATAACTTCAGTACACTCTGTCCTTTTTTTTTTTTTTCCTTTTCCCCCTTTTGTAGCACAAGATTAATAGAAATAGCCTGGGCCTACAATGCAGTATTTCAGCAGAAACATTAACTATATCTTAGATATGGCACATAATGCAGCATCAACTGCATCCAAATCTTTCCTATAATTCTTTACAGCCAAACCAGCTATAAAACTCAGAGTCCAAGACATATAGCCACATTGTATATCACCTCAGTGCACTGCATACCAGTAACAGAACAATTATAAAGCTGCTAATGGAATTAGTTTGACAGAAACATGAGAGGTTTACAAAGCGAGACCAGTAGGAAAGACTTTTTTCACAACTTAACAGAAGTGTAAAGCACTAAGGTTTACAGCACAGCAGCCATCTGCAGTGCTATAACACTGATGAATTACCCCTTCACCGGCTCTGATGAACCTGCAGGAGTCCCTTCACTGAGTTCAATGACTACTGGATTGGGCTCCCGAATTACATTTGTGCACAAGCCTGGGAATCCAAAATCTTGTTCTTAATGCTGCAAGAGACTTGTTGAGTGACTTCAGCCAGCTCATTTCACCTTTCTGTGCCTTAGTTTAAATTTAATATGAGAATCATAGAAGTTTTTACAGCCTCCACTGAGTAACAGTTGTAAATCTCTCTCAAATTCCTGGGAGGTGGTAGGCTGGTGCTAAGTATTTTCAACACGAAACACATTACCACATACAAAGCTGGCACTTAATGGTTAAGCAGGAAAGACAAGAGGCACAAAAACCCCACAGAAGTAGAAACAACACAAAGTATCCTAAAGTTAAAAGAAAAAAAATCAAATTAAGTTAAAACCCAAGACAACTGATTTACACAACTAACTACTTTAAAACACTTCTACATAAATACTAGAATTCTCTAAACATGAATCAGATCACAATCAGAATTTGTTTTGTCAGAAAAAAAGGGTGACAAAATATGAACTTAGGGAATTTCAGTTAAACTTTCAAAGTATGTTATGTGGGATAGTTTTTCAATGAAAGCTCTTTCTTTTGTCTTTACAAAAGCTGTATTGAGTCTTATTTTTTAAACAAAGAGCTACATTTGGGTGTTTATTATTATCTGGTGCTATTAGTTTCTGAAAAACAGAACCTCTCAAATAAAGATTGAATTATTACGTTCTGTTTTTAAGACAATCTAACCTGAGCCTGCAAAATCTGCAGATAGGAATGAAAATAATCCACTTCTTTAACTTTTAACGACTGTTCTAACAATATCTTCATTTGCAGATAAGAATGAAATGTCTCTCCTGGCAATAGTGACTCCAGAATGCAAAAAAAAAAAAAAAAAGCTATGGTGGAAAAGTATCAAGCTGGAAAAATAAGACAAGCAGCATAGTTTTAATCCATTTCATTTTTAAAAATATTAATCTATTTTATAAGGGGAGGGGAAAAGTTGTGCAAGCAAAAGAAACAGGCTTTCTGATTAATATGATGGATACAATGAACTTACAAAAAACAGCTTGGCATATGATTAATAGTGAGTGTTGGGTGGAGTAACTGCATTAAAATGAGAACAACTATTTTGGCTTTCAGGCAACAGCAGAACATCAGTTTATATGCAGTAACTTACTGTGACACAGAATGGAATGACTGTAACTGACGGAAGGGTAGTGACAAGAAAGTCAAAAAGTACAGGAAGATTGAGTGAGTGGTACAGCAGCTATAACAAAATAACTAGTTTCATGGTTATTTAGAGTATAAACATTAAGGAATGACCAAGGTTAGTATCATCAGCAGGCTGCTGTTTACCAAGTGTTTTAAAGATGGGAAGCTCTGGCTGAGAACTGGAGTTGGGGTGGGGACACTGGTATCAGAAACTTGCTCCTTCAGTTAACATAAATCAGCAAAGGAATGCGGTTCTCTGTCGGTATCTATTGCATACCTCAAGGGCTCAGCCAAGTTTTCAACACTGGTTGCACACTCTTGTCCCCCTGGAACTCCCACAAACCATCACCCTGACTCTTCCAACTCCCACAAAAATAAATTAGAAAAATAATTACATGCAATAATCTATCTAGAGCCAGCAGCATCTGGATTGGGTGAATAACCCAAGAGATCTTGTTACACATTCACATCATTCACAATACATTAATCTTGCTGCCAGTAAAAGTAATTGCTTAAGAATTACCTTGGGTATTTATAAAGGCACCTTACCCTTCATATAAATGAAAGCTCTGTCATTTAGTGAGCCTTACAAAACATACTGTATCTGAAGGCACATCTGGATTAAGCAAGAAAATAATGTTGGACCCTAAGGGAATGAATCTGCCATACATAAAAAAGAGATCTAAACATAAAGTACTACGATAATTTATAAACTGAGTGGTTGTCTCTCCACAATGTTAATAGGTAATTAACACCAAAATCTTTTCGATGTTTTGAAAAAAAGTTACTAAATAATAAGGTCTTTATTTCAGACAAATTAAATACATAGCCCTGGTAATCCATGCTTGGAACAAAAGGTTTAACAGGCAGAAATACTTCAATAGCAGAATTGTTGAGTCTATTTTTTCTGAGAAGGATAACATGTGACTATAATACTGCAGTAAAATAGCCATTTGGGTGGGTATAACAGCTGTCTGAAATGTTGACAAGTTCTGTAATGCAGGGCTTTCAATTTAGCTTCGCCTCCATCCAGAACTAGTGAATAGTATTGATGTTATGAATTAAATGAACACAGATTTATTTCTCCTTGTTTTTTTTTTTTTAAATACCAATATGCATCGTTATCCCTGTCACAGCCACCAACATCTATGTACCCTTGATCTTTTAATAAGAAGCAAATATGTTACAAATATTCCAAGCACAATTTACAGACCTTTAGTCTAGGAAAAAGGAGAGAGAAAGAAGTGAATTAACATTTATGTCAGCTCCCCTTCTCACCTGTTTGCATAAATGCTCAGAGGGCACTGCAGGCCTGATTTCAAGGGGAAAGATGGTTGGACAGGCAGGCAGTTGTCTGTGAAAGCAAACACGAGATAGGGATGGGAAAACCATCCACTGGGAACAGAAGAGAGATGGAATCACTGATGTGTAATCACTGGAGCACCCACTGGGAAATCAGTGATCACCATGGGCAGAAGAAAACTATAAAGAACTGACAATACCAGGAAAATCTTAAGCAAAAAGGAAGAGAAGCTTGGAAAGCTTGGAAACCTTGGAAAAGAAAACCAGCTGTCCCTGCAGCTTTTGTTGTATCTAGAAAAAAGTTCATAAGCTTCTTTTCTTGCATTAATGGAGCCATTTCAGCTATGTCCATTTGACAGACACCCAGAGAGAATACATGGATAGCTAAAGTTCAACTAGGCAACACAGGGATTTAAACCCTGGTTAATTCCCTCCTCCCAGAACATCATTCCTATCCTTCAAAAGAATGATAACAGTGAATGGGGATGAGGCATCCGAATTCTGTAAGTGGCTTCAAAAATCTCAACCTGAACGTTTTAGAGTCATTCCTTCATAATCCTGTTAAATCACTCTGAATCCACAGATTTTATCGGTATTTCAAAGAAAACAGAAGACTGGGCCTTAGTTTTTAAGCAAATGCATTTTACCTGGAAAAGATCTATAATAATAACAAGTTTTCTACATATAACATATCAGCTTACAACTTTTAGAGTCAGATAATAATGATGTACAGTATCTGAACACATCACAACACACTCTAAATAAAATCTACAATAGGGACATGCATACATAAGAATGAACTGTAGCATGCCAAGTCATGGCACACAGCTGCAACATTCTGCAAGCACACTTAGAGAAGCTGCTATTTAGCCTCTCCATGTGCACTACCCAATTGGCATACAGAAGAGCTTGGCATGCAAACTGTTGAAAATTCTTCCTGCTAACTACAACCAAACATATGACTCTCAACTTTTTTTCTTTAAATTAAATCTTATGGAAAAATGTTTCACAACATAAGTGTCCCTCTCAAAATGCTCAAAAGAATCGATAAGGATCATTATTACAGTCATTATTTGTAGCTTGACACCTGAAAAATTTCAAGAACATCTATTTTACTGTTGGATTAACTAAGGCACAGAGAAGCAGTTAATATAAAATCAAGGTAAGTCAATGCAAGACTTCTAGAGTGACTTCTTGATGACCTAAGGGCTGTACGAGTCATTAGTCCTCGTTCCCTTCCCAGCAGTAAATTATTCCTCAAAGGCTAAAGAGTTAACTTTAAGCTATCATGTCCCTGACAAGGGTAATATCCTCTCTGTAACCTCTTCAGTTTGCCTATCTGTTCCAAAAGTGCTGTGTGCAGCACTGGTTTTTAAAGAGCAGGAATCCACAGAAGGTCAAGACCTAAATGACATGTTTCTTTTCAGCCTGCAGATAAGTGAGAGCAAGCTTTCTCAGCACAGGCTGAACAGTGAGTCCTTTAACATTTATCCTTCGTATCAAAACCAATATCAATTTATAGCTGTGACACAAAGATGAAAGCAAATCAAAAAATGTTTCAAGCATCTCCAGGAAAGAAGAAAAACCTTCTTGGAATGTGCTTACTTTCTCAAATAACCTTCATCAAAATATAAAGTCACAGGGGAAAAACATTAAGCTATTGTAAGAAGTGAGTCAAAAACAAGATTATGAAAGTGCAATATTTGACCAGGGGAAAATATTGTTTAACACTTTAATAAGAGTTTCAACCAGTTTCTAAAAAACCTACAGAAAAAAAAAAATATGAAAAAATGCACCTAAAACTGAGCAAGTAGTGACAAGTTTAATTTATAAACTATTTTTAGTACCTCCAGAATAATTTTTGTTTGTACATTGGTCCAGAATTTCCATGCCAAATATTCTGAGAAATAAGAACTTCCATGCTTTCAGACATGTTTTGACTTTAGAAAACATCTTCAGGAAGGATAAATAAGATGCAGAATGCTTTCTTCTTTGCAAACACCCTAAATTCTGAATGCATGAAGATTATAGATGAGTCAATAAAATTTTTCCCTCCTTATATTTACCAGATAACATATAGACCACATTTATATTAGAATTATTTGCCCCAAACAGCACAGACATCTGTCACATATAATCTGTGCTGTTGCCACGTGCTGTTGCCAAATGGTGTCAGTTTGAACATCACAGTATCATGCATCCACTGAAGCCAGGGGAAACTCTGCTTTGGACTTAAAAGGAGTAGAAATTAAACCAGAAATATTTATCAGAGGGAAATGAAGAAAGGATGCAAAACAGATATTGATAAAATGACAAGCAATCTCTGAAAGTCCAAAATGAAAATTTTTCCAATGTGCTTAGCTTCTTAGACATAATTTTTATCTTAAAACTACTCATATAGTTATGAGTAGTTATACTGTCCATAATAAACAGAAGTGATATGAATCAGTTAGAAGGTTGACACAGCAAAGAAAATTCTTCCTTTTCAAAATTTGACATAAACCAGAGGAAAATAGGCTGCTCCTAATAGGAACTGCAGGAGAAAAGGTTCTCCAATAAAAGAACCATACTACACTTAAGAGCATGGTGTACTTTCTTTCAGTGGATGTAAGCATCTGCCTCCTTTGAGAGGCAGCTCTGGTAGCTTTATCACCTGCTGCAACTACTAAATAAAGGAGTTTATTTCTTTGTCCATCAGAAAAAAAGGCTCAGTGGTTTTAGTGTATTTAATCACATTTTGCTGACAACGGGCAGCAGAGAAAGCTCATATGCAAGACAAAATTGAAGAACAGCTTGTAATGTAAATTTCTGGTGAAGAGAAATCCTACCACCCACCCCTCATCTACGGACATGGGTGCTGTTGAGTCCAACACAGAATACAAACCCCCTCAACTCACATATCTTTTTTACCTCAGATATCTGAATGATTTTGTTGAATTATATTGGAAGGCACACATATATTTGTGAAGCAACAAACCTTCTGTTGTACCACAATAGTACTTAATCAAAAACTCAGGGAATAAAACCCCATGGGTCAAAAAGCAAATGATAACACGCCAATTGAGAGTATTTTTTAAAGATTTAACTCATCCATGGTTCACTCCTGTTGTTTTATGCACCACATGTTTGCTATTAAATTAGTGTGGTGGTTTGACCCTGGCTGGATGCCAGGGGCCCACCAAAGCCACTCTATCACTCCCCTCTAACCAGACAGAGGAGAGAAAAGTAAATCAAAAGGCTCGTGGGTGGAGATAAGGACAGGGAGAGATCATTTTATCAGTTACCATCATGGGCAAAACAGACTCAACTTGAAAAAATAATTAATTTATTATCAAAAAATCATAGGAGAGGAGAAAAACTGCTAGATCTTAAAAACCTTCCCCTCACCCCTCCCTTCTTCGGGGTCCCTCTCCCGGTAGACAGTCCTCCACAAACTGCTCCAGCCTGGGTCCTTCCCACAGGCTGCAGTTCTTCACACACTGCTCCAGCATGGGTCCATCATTTCCATGGGGTGCAGTCCTTCAGGAACAGACTGCTCCAGCATGAGTCCCCCACAGGGTCACCAACCCTGCCAGCAAACCTGCTTCAGCGCGGGCTCCTCTCCGCACAGGTCTGCAGGTCTTGCCAGGAACCTGATTCAGCACAGGCTTCCCATGGGGTTACAGTCTCCTTCCTTCAGGCATCCACCCGCCCTGGAGTGGGGTCCTCCCCAGGCTACAGGTGGATATCTGCTCCACCATGGGCCTCCATGGGCTGCAGGGGGACAACCTGCCTCACCATGGTCTTCACCATGGGCCACAGGGGAATCTCTGCTCCGGTGCCTGGAGCACCTCCTCCTCCTCCTTCTTCACTGACCTTGGTGTCTGCAGGGCTGTTTTCTCTCACATCCTCTCACTTCTCTTCTCTCTCCGGCTACTGAGACACAACTGGTTTTTTTCCTTCTTAAATATGTTATCACAGAGGCGCTTCCACCATCGCTGATTGACTTGGCCTTGGCCAGCAGTGGACACTGGGAAAACTTCTAGCAGCTTCTCACAGAAGTCACCTCTGTAGCCCCCCCCACTACCAAGACCTTGCCACAGAAACCCAATACAAGGAGATAATAGAATTATTTTCAATTCTTTCCCAAACTGAGTGAAAAAAGAGACAATATTTATCCATCTACAAAGAACAAAAAAAAAAAAAAAAAAAAAAAAAGGAAAATGGCTGTCAGACTTCAAGGAAGGTGAAGAAAATAAGACCAAGTATATCAAGAGGGGAAAACCCATTATAAAATATGTCTTTATAATGGCTTTGGGAAAAAAAATCTTCAAACTAATTTTTGCTAAAGAAAAAGCTTATCCTGCACATCACCCCTGCAAAGAATACAGCAGTCATGGTATTGTACTCATTTCCCTGTATGATGCATCACTGTGATTTGCTAAATCTCTTAAACTGTTTGACTGTTCAACTGTTTTACTGTCAAATTGTCCTGTGTTGTCAGTTGTTCTCTTTTCAACGGTTCACATATTCAGCAGTCTTAAGATTTATTTTGCCAGTGACACAAACCAGCACCAGAACTCTGCCTGTCAAACGAAAAGAACCGCTTGATCCCATAACACATGGGTGTATGTACAGAAACAGTAAGGCTAAGTATTGTAGACGTATAGATAAACAAACATATTAATATTGAAAGGACAATATATGGGATCCCACCTTGGGTAAGGCCCTATAGCTAATGATATGGGACAAGAAATAGAACCAAAGGTCCAAATCCCCAATTCACTGTGAAATGAACCCACTTGGCATCTGTCAGGAGTACTCAGTGCCACACAGAATAGACTGGCATGATCTGAAAATAAAATTACTTGAAAGCTTCAAGTCACCTCCTAAAGAGATACAATGGTCAATGCTCTGTGAGCCATGTGATAAGAAAATTAATTAGCTTACAGCCCTTGCACTCTGGAAAATGTGAAAAATGGCATTCCCATCATGTGCTTTTTCACTTCGGTTGTTAGGTGACTTTGGATGTCATCTCTAGAACCACTATACCTAACACTATGTGAAAGCTATGTAAAGTAAGTGCTCAGGAAAGCAGTATCTACCAGGATAAGAGACACTCAAACAAAACAGCACATGGAATTTTCAAATCAGTACATTTTCCCAGCACAGTGCCCCTTAACAATTATTTTAAGGACAAAAATTATATCTTATCCTTCACCTGATGCCAGATTTTTAGGGTTGTACACTACTCAGGGTTGATTGAGCAAATAAGATTCTTGGTTTTATCTTATGAGGTTTTTTCCCAGTAAGTTTTGAATTAGCTCTTTAAAAATGGAGAATAAAGTTAGAATAAAAGGAGCGGCAGATTAGACTAGCTGCTACATTTTGACCTTCTTTTTTTTTTTTAACTCAGGACATTTCCATGATAGGTAAAGATTTTCTTGAGGAAACTTGATTTTTTTAAAGACATTGACAATTGGTACTTGGAAAGCTTCTGTGATGACACCTCATCATGAGCAAAGAGCACGTCTGTAACCTGGTCAAGGATTTGGGACTCGCAAGCTTTTCCTGCAAACACAGTAAACACTATAGTTGCATATGTCACCAGCAAACAGTAGAATGCATCCACCTGTTAATGCTTTTGAAGTTAACAGATAAGCACTGTTGAGACCTGTATTCCTAAAGCTGTAAGATTTGCATAAAGGAAAAAGGAATAGCAGAGGAAGAAGATTCCTCATAACATGGAAAATATTAAGGAGTCTCTCAAACTTCATTCTAATTTAAAATACTTTCTATTACCATAGTCCATGGAGATCACTTGTGCAAGTTATATCCAGCTATTTACACAAGCTGCCATAATAAAACCAAACCAAACCAAGCCAAAATAGGCATTTCTAAATCTGTGCTGACAGCAGAAACCTGGAAGATAAAAACCCTCAAAAAATGATTAGCTAACATGCATTCCCAGCCTCCGTTTTGAGGTGGTCAGCCCATAACGTGCAATTCCACAATATAGAATGTTTATCCTTGGGTAAAATAAAGTGAAAATACGGAATTCATCTTGGACATAACAAAACAGCAGGGAATCCCAATCCTCTGCTTCTCTTGGCATATGTTAGAATTACAGTCATTGACCCAAAGGGAGTGCAGATACCTCTCCAAGAATATATTCTGAGAATCTGGAGCCTGATGAATTCCTAAGCCAAATTTTGTTGATGAAAATGGCACAAATCCCCACTAACTGAAACACTTCTTTGTGCTCCTCTACCTGGGCAAACAACTACTAAGAGTGTGGTCGTGACAGAACAAGGCTTCAATGTAAGTGCTAAAGCAGCGAGCCCAAGCTGAACTCCAGCACTATCACAGCGCCACCAATTTCACTGCCAGGCATTGGCCAACTGGCAACGGCAACAGTGTAAATGCAAATTTTGTCACTAACTTCAAAGAAACTGTATCAGACTCCCTAAGATTTCACCCAGGAGCTGGATCTTCTGCCATCTGCTTGAGTAATTCATTGTAAGACTAATATCTACCCTGATTTGTCAAAAAGAGTTGAAATATGCTGAACATAATTTGCTTTAAAGTGCTAGTGACAGCTTCCCCCAAAAGTATTAAGGATTGATTTTTATCTCAGAGTAAATGTTCACTTTAGCAAGAAACAAGGAAGGTACAAAAGGGGCAAGGGAAGACAGTAACTATGGACTGGCTATTTCAGAATTCTGAAACAGACTGAACACAGGTAACAGGGGATCTGAGTTAAATCACACTGGTTTTACCATTTAAGCATAAGTATAGATGAGCTGTCGCTCTACCAGCTGGGCATTTTATTACCTAAAATAGCTTCTCAAATGGAAACACTTAAAATCCACTTTGAATGCACAGCTGAGTCATGAGTGTGTTTATTCTTAGTATTTGTCATAATGTACCTTAAATTTGAAAAATGCTTGTTGAACTATTTGCACTGGGATCGAGATAAAGAAACGGCATTAATTTTTTTTTGTTCATATTCCTTCTGGTGACCAGCATATCCCAATTTTGCCCTGCAATCCCTTCTGCTAGTTTATCAGTATTGTCTCTTTCTAAATGAAACTTGTTACTTGCCTTCCTGGGGGCAATTAATTTTTTTCTTGTTTGGTCTGTGTTTAAATAACCTATTGATTTTATTTTCAAGATAATTTAAGGTGGGAATACAGTTCTTATTTGATAACTACCAACGTAATGTGCTTTCAGTAAGCACATGTGATGGTTTCAATTTTTTATTTTTGTCATCAAGATCGACCAAGCAGCATGTGGTTGGATTTGGAGACTAAATGTTGTGTGAAGCAATAGGTAACATTAATAATTCAGTAAAGTGTTACCATGGCTAAATAATTACAAGAGATGGGATATAACACACTACAATGGTACAAGAAGCTTGTCATACCCTAAAGCAGGTGACAGTGGGGTAGCTGCATAAACAAAATGAAATACCATACATTTTTAGAGGCCATACTTTTATTACATGAGACTCACTTCTGCTACGGGTGCTGTCTGAGGATGTACACCTGAACGATGTAACAATGTTGCCATCAGCCGCTGGATTTTTCAGAAATAGCTGGTACAGGCTGTCCTTTCCAGCACCTGACGTTAGTGATACCCAAAAAAGTATGGAAACAGAGAGATAAACTATCACTGTCACTATGCACTTTTTAAACCTCAATCTTTTCTATAAGTTTAGAGGCCTAAACTGTTCACATTTTCCTAGTAAGTGCTCCTAATACCCATGCCTGTCTTTAAAGCACATTTTTAAAATGTATTACCAATTCTAGGATAGGTCTCTTAAACTGCCTGAAGCTTTAACATGCCTTAGGATGGAAAGTAACACCCTCCCCCATACCAGACTTTCATTTTGAAAAACAGTAGCATCTCTTTAGTCCATCTTTAACAACACGCTGCTCAGTTTTTCAAGGGAAAACAGCATAATCCTGTATTTCTTGACAGTAAAACCTGGAAAAAACCAAACCCCACCAGTCAGCATTTTCAAATGCTGTACTCACATTTCAAATATCCTCTCATAAAATCCTATTATTCTGAATATTTCTAATTTAGAATTAAAGCATTGATAGCAATTATTTGTATTTTTTGGTGTAAAATGTTGAAAGGCCTATGAAGAACCAGTAAATAACAAGTATAATACTGATTGCAAAGGGTTGGGCATATGATTAAGACAGAGAGCCAGGTTCATGGCTAAGGAGTAGATAGAGGAAGTAGATAGACTTTCAGGAAGACTTGACAGGTTTCAATAGAAAAAATCAATCGAAAAAAATGTATCTTTGGCAAAAAGAAACAGTGACAAATTGCGGCCAGAGCCATCTATTAACAGCAACAACGAATTAGTGCTTATTGTTCAGGTATACCACTTCATTTCCTTTAAAGATCAACAGGTCACTAGATATCTTTTTCAACCAATTGTTCTCCTATTCTATTATTACATAAAAGAAAAGGACCTTGAGAACAGAAATCTTAACCAAGACCAACTAGATCTTGAAAACATTATTGCAATGCATTGATACAACATGATTCCCTTTCTGTTATGAAGCACACAGTCCGCATTTGTCTAAATGTAAAACAAAAAACTATCCAGGGGCTGACAGCAAAAGAAAGGAAGAGGTAAGGCTTGCTTTCAATGTTGAATGTAATTAATTGACCTGTTGCTAAAAAGGTTATTTGGCAAATGG
>NW_009260506.1:314661-321857 GCF_000687185.1 Egretta garzetta | reverse complement strand
GGGGGGGAGAGGAAGGTCAGTTGCTAAAATATAAATATTTGAATTGTACAGCAACTAGTAAAAGCCACAGGATTCAAATCCTGCTTCCAGTGCTAGCTACTGGAAATAGCTCCCATGGAGTTCGATTTTTATTGCTCTTATTAACACAATATCAATTAATTTGATTATTTAAACACAATATTAGTTCAAGAGCTACCATAGACTCTGGGAAAGACAGGGCCTATCAATTATTGTTCTCATATTATAAGACTGTCCTCAAGGCCTACTACTGACTAAAAGCCTGCATGATACTGCTTAGCTAATGGCTATTGCATTGAAAGCCTGGAAGGAAAAGTTGTATGAGCAGCTCCCTTCTCCTTATGCCTTTAAATATTACCAGCTCAGGCCACACTCCTCTGCCCAACTCTTCTATGGCCTTCCACAGTGTTACTAGCTTATTACACCACAGCAGTTTAATACCATCCTTCTGAGAGTCTCAGTTCTTAGAATCATGAAATTACTGAAAGTCTCCATCTTCTTAAAATTTTCCTTCCTATAGAGTTGAAGAAAAAAGCATAATGAAAAAGACCCTACATACTTAATTCCTAAAAAGCAAATGAAAAATTCTAGCTTTGCTTGTTTTTTAAATCTCATGGCTTTGGGGAGGAATGAGTGGGAATACTACTGAATTTCCAGGATATGAAGTTGGCGATACTGCCACTTTCACTTTACTTTAGTGTTTCATACTAAACTCCTCACACACATTTAGAAAATGAAAAAGCTGTTTGAAAAGAGAAAATAATATCCTTTGCAGCCAGATCCCAAACTTCTGAAATAAAAAAGACATAATATTGCAAACTAATTACTGCATTCTGATATCACAATCTGACTAGTTAGCAGCTTAAAATATGACATTATTGTAAATAAATGCATAAAAATGTCATCTGAGAAACACCGTTAGCTACAAATCTGAAAGTGGTAATGAAAATTAAATGAAAAATGATGCATCGTAATGAGGAAGAATTTGGAGATTAGGCAAAATTCTAAAGCTGCATTAAAATTCACTCTGCCAACAAGCTTAGATGAAAATGACCTCCAAGGATTGCAAGTTCTCTCCCCTCAGCTGCTTGACATTCATCAACAGGGAAGAATTTTTCATATTGAAAAGAAAAGAATGTAGTCATTATGGCTGCTTTTTAAAAGAAACAGGGAAGGAATTTGCCACTTTATGTGGAAAGGAAAATATTAAATAAGTTGCAAAGCATATGAAGAATGCAAACTCTTCAGGTGAAGGACAGAGTTTCAATAAAAAAGAAATACCCATGATACAGCTGTTATATGCCAGGTCACTGGAACTTGCTATGTTGAGGCATTCAGGTAACGTAGCTCAGCTGACAATGTCTGAACTGGAGGCAACTGGTCCCACAGCACAGAGTTTGTAAAACTCTGAGCTTTGTAAAAAAAACCTTTCAGGTGAAGATGTCTTTCTATGCCTGGACAAAGAGACCTGCCAGATGTTGCCTTCAAGTTTATAGGTCCAGATAGTCACAGAAGATGGCAACAGGGACAGGTTGAAGGACACCAGCCACTGGATTTATGGAGATACAGTGTTTCCAACACAGTAAACCAAACTGCAGTAGACATGGCTTTGCTGCACCTCAGTCAGAATAGGTAGCTTTAATTAAATAAACTGAAAATCAAAAAGAAAGAAAACGTTTTCTAAAGTAGTAATTATTAATTTTTTTGTCCTTTGGTAAAATATAACTGAGATGACAAAAGCTTTTATTTCATGGAGACTGATCTTATCACCATCTTACTCTTACCTAACACTTGTCTGGAAGCGTAAAATGCCTGAAACATAAGTAAGTCCATACATTTAAACTTTCCTCCTTTTAGAAGAAAATTCTATTTCCTCACCACATTTTTTCCTATTTGATAACAAAAACACAGTAGAATTTTCTGATCATTAATTAAAATTTTAGAATCATTTCCATAACTAGCTTTGCATTTAAAAAAAAAAATAATTAAGCCTTCAGTAGGGTCACTAACTTCTAACGAATTACGAAGTAGTTCTTTCAGGGCATCCCAATCTGCTTATCTTGTTAGCCTCATTAAGATTTTTCCATCTAGAACATCAGCCTTTTGCTAATAACTACTTAGTCTTTTTTTCAATATGACAGCTGTCACAGAGGAATTAATGGAATATTTTAAGATCTTTACTGGAGACAATTTTCTTCACATAATTTTGGTGACATTGCATGATATGTTGGGTAAATCCCATGCTCACTAGGTTCTTTTAAGAGATACTCATCCAATGCAGTCACTGTAAGCATGCCCTGAATGAGCTATATGTAATTATTCTACAGTGTTTTTAAAGACCAGAACTGTATACTGCATACTGTTCATCATCAGACATAAAACTGTAATTGTTCTTTGCAATGTACTTAGCAGCCAGCAGATTATAGGCAGCCACACAGAGCATTTTACTGAACTTGACTTATTCATTGTCCTTCTATGTAAATATAATATAAAAGTTAGAATATAGATGATAGCTAAGTTCACAGTACATGGCAAGAACAATGAAACATCCTACATACAAAGATGTCTATAGCCACCAAATCATATTTTGCTGTAATCCACCGCTCAACCCCCATCAGTCCTAGGCATACAGATTTTGTTAACAGTGTTTCAAGAAAATAGCTGCAAATTTACTAAAAGCAGGGCCACCAGGAATTACAGTTACAACTTCCACAAATTTTCTCACTCCAAATGTTTACAATAATTTTGTGAATTCCGTCAAATATCATCTTTGCACACATACATACATACAAGCATTGCATACATTCACACATCCCAGACTCACACTTTCTAATCAAAGTGCAACTGCCCTATCTGAAAATTATTAGCCCAAGTCAGTTTACAGTAAAACTGCAAGAATTACATATTTCTACATTAATTTTGCAGCTGATATACTAAAGAAAGAGCTGGACGATATCATCATGCCTCGGAGAGACACAGGAAAGAACTGTGTGAACGTGGAAAGCGGTGGCGAAGAAAATCAAGACAACTGTGTATGGTGGTTTCCTTCCAGCACATGGGTTTTGACAACAGAAAGAGGCTTGTTTTAAAATGCAGCTTGCAGGGAATTCTGTTTAAGTAAGAAACAAAATGTAGGCTGACATTCATCTGTCACGGAATTGATAAACACTGCATGGAACAAAAAACCAGTTCCTTCAAATAAGGTCAAAGATTGAACTAACTATTAATGAGTGGAATGTTACAAAGGTAATTATTTTAAAAAGCTATACTTTGAAAAGAAAACTTTCAAAATTGTTCAGCGTTGACCTACTCCTGATTTCATAAAGTGTCACTTCAGCTGGGACAAAATGAAGCCACCTGACCACTTCTGATTTCAGACTGAACTTCTTGAAAAAAAAAAAAAAGGTTTTCCTGTTGACTGTCAAATAAAGTTCCTATTAATTTTATAGCCTTAATAATTTTTCTGGAATTTTATGTGCATGTTTTTGAGGTTTTTCTGATACGCATGTGTATATTCTTTCATTTATTATTTGTAGAGTTTTTATACAATCATAAAGAGGTGTGGAAACACCACAACCCATGGCTGACTATTTTACCCAGCAATGTACTGGTTATGGAGCACTGAAGGTAAAATTAAAATTATAATGTGGATGATGCAGTCTTGAAAAAGTTCTTCAGATGGTAGCCATTCTTAGCCAAGAGACTTGCAAGAATAGTTATTACAGTCGCTGCAAAGGCAGCTAACAGCATCAGGTAGTTCTGCCTTTATCTGTATTATTCTTCTAATGTGCTTACATAGAGAGGTGAAATAAGCAAAGGACAAACAGCAAACTTACTGTAGAAAGTCTACCTAGGCATACTTCTTTAGGTATTCAAACCCATAAGCTCCCTCTACTGGTACAGCTGAATTACTAGATATTGATAATGGTCCTAGATTCTGTAGTTTTAGCCCTAGCACATGACACTATTGCTTCTGCATTGCCACAGACAACATTAACTTTTCACTTCTACAGTATTCTTTTAATCCTAGTAATAAAAAAGAAGTAGATGCAAGGTCACAGAATTTTTAAATTTTTAAATTTTTAAATCTGTTTCCTTAAAAGACCCATAAATCTTAAACACTTTGGCTAGCTATCAATTTTGTTTTTTAATAATGTTTATTCGCGAGACTCTACAATGTTTTCTCAAATGCTAGTTTCAACTTTGGCAAAAAACAGTAAGTGGTAAGGCAGGTGTTTGTTATTAACAGTACTATTGAAAACAAGAATGTCAACCAAATATGCCATAGCACAAGAAGCTGATAAAGGGTAGCATATGTGATTAATTCAGGTCATTGATGTAGGTGAAACATTAGTCAAGCCAAAGGGCAAAAGTGCCAATTAAAATAATCTGTAAAAAGCTCAGGCAGTTGTCTTATATACATAAGTGTATGTTGTGCAGCTATCAGTCAACCTTAAATCAAGTTTTTCTCCAGACTTTACCCCCTACAGCCAGTCAAGCAATTCATTCACACAGAAGGGAAAAAACCCACACTTCTTAAAAAATAACTTTTTGCATTATTTTTTGCTAAACATTCTACATTTTTACCCGTAAGTGAAGTAGCCTGGTCCACTCTTGTTAGTCGTACATTTTCAGAAGCATTTCTAAATTTATCTTGTACTCCATAAAGTAAGAGGTAGATGTACAAAGGCTATAGGATGTTTGATCCTCAAATTTATGCCTGGAGTCTTTTGGGAACTAATGTGAATGATCATATAAATAATCTTCAGATTCAATCATAATTGTATCCCAAAAAGCATCTTAAAGCATCTTTACAAATTAGAAGGGGAATGACAGGTCTACCATATTGTAACAGGCATAAATCAAGACATGAGTACAAGCATCATATCAGGCATCAATACAGGTGTCAGTCAGGGTGACTACGTTGGAAGTGCTAGGTGAGCTGCAAATCAAGAGTCAAAATCATGAGTTCAGTATGCTAGACCAGGAATAGCAGGGAGTTTTTGTAGACATGGATCTGGTCTGGTTTCATTTGGTTTTTTAGCCTGTTTTGACATGCCAGACCTGGGTCCTTTTTGAGTAGATTTCATTTCTCTGAAACCCTCCAGCAATGTCATTTTGACTTCACTGCGATCTCTGCAAACCTACTGCCTGGGAGCCCATTAAATGGAAAGAAGTTCAATAATCCATTCTCAAACTAGCAAAAGCACAATGAAGTGTTTAACCTCAGGATGTGAAAAGTGAGGCTCCTACCCAGTTGTGTGTTCTCAGTGATGAAATGCAAGTCTGGAAACAACACCGTAAGATATTTATTAAGATCTAAATAGGAACATCTCAACAGACTTCACTCAAGTGAAATTTGCTAGTGAGAATTTTTTCAAAGCAATGCAATTTTGTCTGCTCAAAATGCCCTTTGGATATCCCTTGTACAGAACAGGCACAACATCTGAGCATCAGGAGTGCTGCAGCACAGGGAAGTGGTAAGAACATTGTCATTTCATATATCAATGAAAACGAGCTCTGCAAGATCTAAACATACTACATGAAAAGCACTACTCATAGATGAAACATGAACAAGATAGTGCTTTGGCCCTTAAATGTCTGTATATGATTTGACAATTACCACAACCCATTTTGAGAAAAAGCAGTGGAGGTGAACAGAATTAAGCTTCTGTACAATCAAAGGCAAGTGAATAACCATAAGGAATTATAGAGGTTTTGGCACTAACTGAAATCAGTTTTACAGCTCTTCCAAACCTCTCCTGAAGCGCACACCTGGCATCCGAAGGCCCCACTTACAACACTACAGACAAAAAAAATCTAGAAAAGCAGGAGACAGCAACAAGCTTAGGTGGGGGATATAATAGCCGTTCCAGATGCAGCAGGTGAGGACTTGCTATCAGTGCTCAGAAAACCTTTCACAGACCACACGCAAAGAAGAGCTAAAATATAGCAAAGCGTAAAGGAAGCATTCAGGTCCTTCAGCAAACACATACACACATTGCTTCCCATGGCTTTATGACACAGCTTGATAAAGGGACTTTGGCAATGAGCAGTACCCTGCAACAGCATTCTCTATTGACGTGGTTTTCATACAAAGTGAATTCTCTCCAGTGCCCATGAAAGAATGGCTAGGAAGGGCTTGCCTGACACTACTAAAGACCTTATCATGTATAAATGTATTGTTTTAATAGTTACTTTATTCCCTAGAAAACCAATTTATGAAATATTGCTCATCTTAGAAATGATTTTCTAAACACTGAAGTTTTAGACAAAATCTTTCCCATTCTAATTTGGATCTCTTGGTGACATGCTAGCTAGAGGTTATGGTCATGTCCTACCATTTCGTCTGAAAAAGAAATGAAGTCCAAGTATTTTTTTCTTAAAGATTATGACAAGTAGGATTTGCACATGTTTACTCCCTGGTTACAAGCATTTCTTTACAGAGGATATTTGCCCACCTTGGATATCACAGTAACAAAAGACCCACACGACACTTTCCTTCAGATTGTAGTATGGAAACGATAAGGAGTGTTCACTATGTGCCTCTGTGATAATTCAATATCAGCATGGAAAAGCAAAGCATTTAAAGGTGAAACAACTTTTCCAAGATTGCCCAGCAAATCACTAGCATAACCAGAATTAAGGATAAGAAGAACTTTTTCACTCCTAACCCTCCGGACCATGTGCTTTTGTGGTAAATCATGTGACTCCACAGCTGCATAGCTCACTGGTAATATAAAAATCTTCATTTAAATGGAGCATTATTGGCAGGAAGAGGCAAAGACTATGCATCTGCAGCTCATTTCACTGGACTTTGCCAACGGCAAGTAAAAATACAGTAATTTTATCTGCATTGGGAATGAAATTCTTAGACAATCAGTATTCATGTATTTTGAGAGCCCGATAGTATATATTTAAATGATTCCAACTAATGCTAACATTATTGCATCTGCTGTTCTGTCTGCAATTTATTAAATATTAAAATTATAGATAGAAAAATTAACTAAGCCAAACAACCCCAAACAAACTTTCAGGCAAATTTTAGAATCATGGAATCATAGAATCGTTTAGGTTGGAAAAGACCTTTAAGATCATCAAGTCCAACCGTTACCCTAACCCTGCCATCCCACCACTAAACCCGGTCCCTAAGCACCTCGTCTGCCCAGCTTTTAAAT
>NW_009260506.1:313719-314298 GCF_000687185.1 Egretta garzetta | reverse complement strand
CTTCTTGGCCACCTGGGCACACTGCTGGCTCATATTCAGTCGGCTGTCAGCCAGTACCCCCAGCCATCTTTCTACTCTCAAGATATTCTACTTCAATCATATTAAATAGCTGCACAAAAGGATCCACATGCAGTGCCATTAACTGGCAGTTAATTTATACATCTAGAAACACAAAGATAGAAAAATTACATTAGGTTGATTATTCACATATTCAGATATTCTGCTTATTGAGTGCATCTCAGGTCCTCAACAAGGCATCAGCAAAGACAGGTGGAGAAACAGGCACTGTAACATTTACAGGATATAATGATTATAATTTCTTTTTCTTTTAATTTCACAACAGTTTTAAATTATTTCTACATTTCAGTGCTGATGTACTCTTTCTCCACATTTAGCCTCTCTACCCTGTAGCTTTCTCCAGACTACATGCAATAAAAGAGTGACCAATACAATCTGTCTTTTATTAACATGCAAAACAACAGTCCATGCCAGAACTTTGATGAGGCAGGCATAAAAGTCAGTTCAGCCTAGTGCCTGGAGGTTTCATAGTCCAGTGCCAGCATGAACTGACACAAAAAT
>NW_009260506.1:303080-313647 GCF_000687185.1 Egretta garzetta | reverse complement strand
AAGCAAGAAGAAAGAAAGGAAAGATAGAAATAATAAAATCCTGAAGTCTACACATTAAAGTTTTCTGAGTCTTCTGTACATCATGTTCTGTGCTTAAGAGTTCAGAATGTTGTCATTTAGAGTGTTATGACATAAATAGATCAGCGTTTGCTATATATGCTGATATTACTTGGAGAAATGTTACATGAAAAACCATTACTCCATTTTTTTTCTTCACTAAAGAAAATATGCCATATTACCAATAGGGCTTGATTGCAGTAAGATGGAGCTTGTTATCTGGTAGGAATGCATTTCTTTTTTTTCCTCAGAGATAACAGAATTTCTGGACTTCCTATTGATACTGACAAACAGCACAAAATCTATGTCTAATTATCAGTCTGAGTCTAGCATGTTTTTTCACTCATTCTCCTTCTTCTTTTAGAGACATCAAAGTTATTTTGAAGCAAGTTGGTTTGAAAAGGCATCTCAGCAGACTTTACCAAAAAATCTGTAAAACAAAAAAATCCCTACTTTCACTTTCCACATCTTCCATACCAATACTGCAATTACTTCTATGTTAAATATGACTCATTGGCAAAATTGTATTTGCTCAAATGTTGCAGAACTGCACAAAGCTGAAGTGTTTTAAAGTTGCACAATTTCTAGGAATCTTACCTGCTCTGAGTTACAGTTTAATTCTTACTCCCTGTGTCTGTTCCCCCAACATCCCCTTCATAGGACTAAAAAAGCCTGGTAACTCAGGTGGTTTGTTTTATTTTCTACTCAACAGGTGAAAATAATTGTACTGTGAAATAAGTGATGTTTATATGAGTTTTCTGAGTTCTAGCATACTTCATATTAAAAGTCTGAGGGGATGCAATACTGGACCTGATGGTCACCAGTGCAAATGAGCTAATCAGTGATGTCAAGACTGGAGGGAGCCTGGGCTGAAGTGATCATGCATTGGTGGAGTTCACACTCCTGAGGGATATGGAAAAAGCGAGTATAGTCAGGACCCTAAATTTCAGGAAAAAAAATTCCAGTTCTTCAAGGAGATAGTCAGAAGGACCCCCTGGGAAATGGTCCTCAGGGACAGGGGAAGAGAACAAAACTGGCAGATCTCTAAGGATGCATTTCATAGAGCGCAAGAGCTCTCAATCCCCAGGTGTAAGAAATCAGGCAAGGAAGGGAAGAGACCAGCATGGCTGAGTTGAGACCTGCTGGTCAAACTAAAGGGCAACAGGGAACGGCACAGGCAGTGGAAGCAGGGACAGGCATTGTGGGAAGAGTATAGGGACGCTGCCCCGTTGTGTAGGGATGGGGTCTGGAGGGCCAAGGCGCAGCTGGAGATTAATTTGGCAAAGGATGCAAAGAATAGCAAGATGGGCTTGTATGTCAACCAGAAGAGGATGGTGAAAGAAAGCGTAACCCCACTGATGACCGAGACAGGTAACAACAGATGAGGAGAAGGCTGAGGTACTCAACCACTTTTTTGCCTCAGTCTTCACTGGTAACCCCTCTCCTCACCCCTCCCAAGTCAATGGACCACAAGAATGAGACCAGGGGGGTAAAGTCTCTCCCACTGTAAGAGAAGATTAGGTTTGTGACCACCTGAGGAACCTGACCATACATAAGTCTATGGGACCTGATGAGATGCATCCCAGAGTCCTGAGGGAATTGGCTGATGTAGTCGCCAAGCCACTCTCCATAATATTTGAAAAGTCATGGCAGTCAGGTGAAGTACCTGAGGACTGGAAAAAGGGAAACATTGTGCCCATCTTTAAAAAGGGTTGAAAGGAGGACCCTGGGAACTACCGACCTGTCAGCCTCACCTCTGTGCCTGGGAAGATCATGGAACAGATCCTCCTAGAAGCCATTCTAAAGCACGTGGAGGATAGGGAAGTGATTTGAGACAGCCAGCACGGCTTCACCAAGGGCAACTCCTGCCTGACCAACCTGGTGGCCTTCTATGATGGAGTGACTGCATCAGGAGACAAGAGAAAGGAGATATGGATTTGATGGGTGGGCTGTTCGGTGGATAAGGAATTGGCTGGATGGTCGCATCCAATGGTCAATGGCTCGATGTCCGGATGGAGACCGGTGATGAGTGGTGTCCCTCAGGGGTCCGTACTGGGACCGGTGCTCTTTAATATATTCATCAATGACATAGACAGTGAGATCGAGTGCACTCTCAGCAAGTTTGCAGATGACACCAAGCTGAGCGGTGCGGTTGACACACCAGAAGGACGGGATGTCATCCAGAGAGACCTGGACAAGCTGGAGAGGCGAGCCTCAATGAACTTTATGAGGTTCAACAAGGCCAAGTGCAAGGTCCTGCACCTGGATTGGGGCAACAAAGTCAATATCAATACAGGCTGGGGGATGAAAGGATTGAGAGCAGCACTGCTGAGAGGGTCTTGGGGGTAGTGATGGATGAAAAGCTGGACATGAGCCAGCAATGTGCCCTTGCAGCCTGGAAGCCTGTACCCTGGACTGCATCAGGAGAAGCGTGGCCAGCAGGTCGAGGGAGGTGATTCTGCCCCTCTACTCTGCTCTGGTGAGACCTCACCTGGAGTACTGCATCCAGGTCTGGAGCCCTCAACACAAGAAGGACATGGAAGTGTTGGAGAGGGTCCACAGGAGGCTACAAAAACGATCCAAGGGCTGGAGCACCTCTCCTACAAGGACAGGCTGAGAGCGTTGGGCTTGTTCAGCCTGGAGAAGAGAAGGCTGCGGGGAGACATGATTGCAGCCTTTCAGTGTTTAAAGGGGGCCCATAGGAAAGATGGGGAAAATCTTTTTAGTAGGGCCAGCTGTGACAGGACAAGGAGTAATGGTTTTAAACTAAAACAGGGTAGGTTTAGACTAGATATAAGGAAGAAGTTCTTTACAATGAGGGTGGTGAAACACTGGCATGGGTTGCCCAGAGAGGTGGTGGAGGCCCCTTCCCTGGAAACATTCAAGGCCAGGTTGGATGGGGCTCTGAGCCTTAATAGGCTGTAACTTCGGGTACCATATACTACCTTAGTTCCATTGGCTGCAGTATAATGTTATTGATTTACATCTGCAAAGACTGTGGCCTGGTATTCTGAAGTACCACATACTATTATACTGTTCTTTGTATTAAGAGCTACCTCATATTGCATTTCCTGTGTGGAAGACCGTAAAAGCTACCACACGTATTAGTTTAAAACTAACATGTGCAACTTAAGAAGTAATTTATGAGGCTTTTATGGACCGTGACTACTATATCTTCCAGTCATTTTGATACCCTTCAGGTACCTTTTTAATTTTCTTTCTATTTTCTTATTGTGATTAGTCAGAACTTACAGGCTCAGCTAGGTACAGCAAGTATATCTGATCACTTGTAGATCACCTGTAGAACACAGTATTTTGGTTACGAATGCAAATCTTCCTAAGCTAGAGTAGCAATCACTATTTCTTTCTAACACACAGATCGAAGCACCACCCCAAGTAAATAGAGTATCTTTCTAGATATCAGCTAGAGTCACAGCTGAAGCAAGTCCTTAGCACTTTAGTTAAGGACCTAGCTCATAACATTTAGCAAATATTTTGCTCAGTGACACAATGCATTTTAAAATTAAGGCTGCATATCTGAAACTGACTTTTGACACAGAATAATAGCAAGACTTTCTATAGTTTCTCTGTTCCTCTCAAACACTAAAAATGTCAGACAAATGGGGAATGAATGCTATGGTTATGAGTAGAAATCTGAAAGCAAAAGGCATATAATCAGTAGCCTTAATGATGACAACCATACCCTTTGGGAATCAAAACCAGAGCTCCTATATGTACGCTCGTCACTTTTCCAAGCAAGAATCTGAGGCTGTGGTTTAAACAGCCACATTCCCTAGAGGATACTTATGTGAAACAGAGATCACTGGCATCCTAGAGAGAAAAGAAAATAGTGCATTAACTCTCCTTGGTAATCACACACAGACTGATGCAGCAAATAGATGCTGCTCACTTGTTTACTTCACAGTGTAAAGAGTACCTGGGATTGACAGAATATTGCAAGAATCTTGGCATTATGTTGCCTCTTTAATGGCATGTTTCTAATCAGGTTACAGCTGGAGGAAAAACAGCAGAAAGGCTTAATTTTGGAACTATGTGTATCAGAGCAGAAGGTCAATTGTCAGGATAGAAGGTAAGTGTATGACGAGAAAGGCATAGAGAAAGCAGCAAAGAACAGAGGAGGAGTCATGCTCTAAACCATAGTGACCAAGCTCTGAAAGAAGCAGAAAGAATGATGAAACAGTATAAATGGAATGACCTTTTGAAGGGGATCTGCATCCAGCACAGCTTGGGCCTATGACCATGCTGGTGACACAGAGTTGAGGTGCAAGGGAAAGGAGGAAAATGCCTTAATTCCTTTAGTGCAACAACACAAAGGCTCCCTATGGTTTCTCAGCAAAGGAGACGCTGAGATGAAGAGATGTGATGCTAATTGCCTCGAACACTGAAAAATTTTCTAGCTTAAAGGCAGATCAGACTGCTATGAATCTACTAACTACTGGCTGTTCCTGCTTCTGCTTGGAGATATTTTGACATTCCAGAATCTGGACCTAATGATATTTGAATTGTCAATCTAAAGTTAAATCTTCTTTTCAGTGTCCAAAAAGATGCAATAAAAAAAGTAATCATCAGAGAAGCATTCACAAATGAGGTCTCAAGACAAAAAAATAAGGACATAATTATATAGTGCCCAGCATATCTTACAATATGTATTCACAGCCTACAGACTAACACTTCAGCTTTACTCAACAGAGAAGGGAACAAGTCTTCTCAAATATGCAATGTCCAATTAAAAGAGTTAAAATAAGCATATATAAAAATTAATGTATGCATAATATACATGTAAGTATATATATGTGTGTGTATATATATATAAATGAACCGAGTAATCATTCCTAAATATTTCTGCATTTCTTTGCGATGGCTTGAAAGCTTATTTAAGGTACACTCAATGTTAGAATCAAATGTTTTTTCTCCGAAAGACATGATGAAGCAACACACTCACACACTAAAATTCTGCTATTTGTAAGACATGACAGCATCCTGCCTTCATTTGTAGTAGAGGTTATGAAGTTCATCTTTACAGTTTCCTTCCAATGAAGTAATTCAATGGACCCTGAAACAGAGTCATCAGTTAAGGGATTTCTTAGCAGCTCTTTGTAACAGAACCAAACATGGTTGGCCACAGAAAACAGAGTCTGGTCTGTCATTTCAATTGGCTTATAAAATTTTTACTCTGCCCTCTGGGTTTGATAAAAATCCACCACGAGCAGTGTAAGTAAGTTCCACATCTACGTGTATGGCAATGTTGCACCGATCGCCTGCTTTTCTAATCTGGAAATCAAGTCAAAGACTTATGGTCAGTAATACATATTTTGTTATAGTTGCACATATTAACTCAACTCTAGTAAAATCTTACATTTATTAATATTACGAAAGTTGTCACTTAATTAAACTAGAAAATATAAGGGGCAAAAAAGTAGCATGTATCAAAATTTTCACAACAGTACATCAATTCCCTCACATTCCTTAAATCATGACTGAGAACATTACTTGAATCCTGTGAGGAAAACTGCTTTAGTTTCACAATAAAATGCCTTCCTGAATGTACGTCACTGTAATACAGTGCACGACTCTGCAGAAATGCTTGAATGAGCTCACGTGCTAAAGCTAGCAGCATTGCACTCCATACAGATTAATTACCTCTGCTGCAAAGCTGAAAAAATATCTGATTTCTCCAATATCAGCCAAATATGACAGCAGTTTCCAATATGTTAACTATTCCCAGACGCATCAAGTGAAAATTCCAGGCATTGAGCAAGTAGAATATCATAAATTACATAGGTGACATCACTTCATTGCAATGACAAAGCCAATGATGTATAGAAAATGTAAAATTAATTGTATTTTAGCAGTAACATAAATTTCTTCAGAATCTAGAGTACAACAGCTTAAGGAGGAGGCCATAAAAGAGCCTGCTACTTCAGAAGACATTTTGAAAGACATTAGGACTATAAACTAAAATTTAAAATCTTTAAGAAAAAACAAAAAGCAACATAGCCCGTTTGACAGCCCTGTTGACTGCAGATGAAGCTCTACCCACAAAATGAAAATAATAAACTTGGGCAAGACTTTCAGATGCCACACATTTTCAAATTACTTAACATAATGTGATGTGTCACTGACAGTAAAAATACGTTAAACTAGTAAGGAAAGATTTACTGCTATTTTTTAAACTATGAGAAATTATAACAGCAGGTAATGTATGAGGGATAGAACTTTTATTCTTTCCCAACTCTTGACCACTGAAACAGAAAGGGGCAGAAATACCAGCATTTGATTCTGAGTAGGACAAAATATTTAACTGCATTGGCTAATCATCACTTAACAACAGCAAAAGCCAAGCAGTCCTTCAAAGCTTACTTTCCTGATCATACATCATAACAAATTAAGCTGTAGTATGAAGTACAAGCTTGATAGCGTTACCCTGAGTTTTTCAATTTACCTATTGATTTAGGGAATTAAATTGTCCAACATACTACATATATACACAGCATTGTCTATAAACTTTATGATAAATGCAAATGTTAAAGACACTAAAACCTCAGCTGCAGAGGCAGACATACATTTTCTTTTTTTTTTTCTACAGGTTTCAATGTGATTCAACAGCATAAAATAGGATAAATCTCAGCACTCACAAGGATCATTCAAAAGAGGTGAATTACATCAGTTAACTAAAACTCACTTAGATGGCACACAGTTTTGGGGGGGACACCTGTCAGTAGGCAACATAGTCCTTGTGGCAATACATGAGCAAGAAAACTCTGAAATGGGCAAATAGGTGGAAGATTCACTTCCTTTGAAATAAAAAATTAAAATAGTAAAAGAGAAGCCTCAACCAGGAGAACGCTAGTATCCTACTGGGAAAGTATTCTGCAAAGGTAGAATCTCATAGATATTTTGAAAGGCAGCAGAAACATCAGCAAAATGACATTGGGGCGAGTGGTGTAGAGAGATGTTGCCCGTTCATTAAAGAGTAAGAAGCAATATTACGCAGATTTTTAGCAAAGCTACAGCTTGGCATGCCAGGTCTTCTGTTGTCATCAGCCAAGATCCAATTTCATCTTGTCTTAAACCATTGCCATTGCAATCTTGTCTTCTATGCTCTGGGACATGTAAAGTTATAAACAAGATACTATTGTTGAGGGTTTGGGGGTTTTTTACTGGTAGATACAGGTTATGATCCATGTTTCCACTTTTCACATAGATAAAGATGAACAGATAAAAAAAATAAAATTCATCACATTACCTGAGCAGAATGGTATGCAGCTGGTATTACACTGATTATTACACAGGCATATAACAAGGCAGGTTTCTTGGTCCAAGAAGATAGCAATCAAGTAGAGAAATTAACAATATGGTTCGAATATGTGGTAACTTACTGAGGTGTTGGGGCCAAATTGGAAGATCCAATCATGAAGTTCTCAGGTTTGTTTTGTTTTTAAAGTTCTTTATAAAGAATCTTCATCCTAAAGTCTGACATTATTCTAGGGCAACAATCCAAAATGTTACAGTTTAATTTCTGAGTACTGCACACATCTGGGATGATTGCTGGAACATATTGTCATGATTTGGGGGGAGATGGGAGGCAAAGAGGTTAGATATGAGGGATTTGATTTAAAGGCTAGTGAAAGGAACGAAGAGTAAACAACAGATCAAGGAGAATCATTCATGTTTCTCTGCAAAACTTCTTAAACTTTTAAGTTATAAACCATAATTTTAGTCATAATATTTCTGCTCATGTTAGTAAAGTATTAAATTGTAATTTAATGTTATAAACTGAAGTAAATCAGCTGACATAAAAAATCTCTCAAAAAAACAATGCTACAGAAAGTGGATCCTTTGAAATAAATTCCAGAAGTTTCAAGCCGTATAACATCATATCTGGCAATTTCTTTGGAGGCATTTAACCATCTTCCCAGTATGATTCAGATCCTAACATTCCTTTTATGTTAGAAAATATGCTTACAGGCTCCTTTTCCCTCGGTTAAACTGTCTTTTTTGCATTTTGAAGTTAATTTCAAACCTTAGGTTGATAAATGCCTCTGCACTAAGTCAGTAGAATGGCAACAACATAGCCTATAATTAATCCATGGTTACTTGGTCTTGAACTGCTAGTAAAACAGCAAAACTCAGCACATTTTTAAGGAAACTTGAAAAAGTCACAAATACAATCAAATAAACCTGTTCAGCGTTCATCATCTTCTCTATCCTTTGATGTTTTCACACAAAAGTATAAAGTCTCATTTCTCAAACTCTTTTCCAGCACAATGATGTCATCCACTCCTCTTGTAGCTCTTGCACTGCATTAGCTGCTTTTTAAACTTACACAGAGTTTTTGACCAAAGGATATACACACATGCCATACATATAAGATTTCAGTTGTGCTTTGTATCATTCCTATTATGAAGTTGGTGGATAATTTACAAACAAACATTATAAATCTAAATATTTGGAGAAACTGAAAATCTATCTTGGACTTGTCTAGGACAAATGTTGACATCAAAGTAATTACAAATGTAAATACATATTTGCCCAATAAAAACTGATGTTTGATCAACAAATAAATATTCCTGCACTATGGTGTATCAAGCATACCAAATACATACTTTCATTACGGAATTTTAAAAATTTAATTTATGATTCTACTTAAACATGTAGTGTTTTAGAAATGGGTTCATATTCCATAACAAAATCTGATTAGCAGGTATGTTGTCTGCTTGACAACATTTTGGCCTTTGTGAACTCTGGAGTTCAGTAGGCTCTAGCTACAGCCCTGACATACTTTTTTTTTTTTTTTTTTTTTTGAAATAGAACATAACTAGTGCAGAGATAGCTTGGTTCAGATCTTTATTATATAGCCATTTTCCCACTATCTTGTTTTGCAAAGATTACCAAATAGTAACAATCATCGGATGTAATGAACTCAGGTCAAACTGATTTGATGGTACAGCCTCATATGAACAATTCCATATCTCATTCCCAACCTCTCGACCCACATATCTTTTTTTTTTAATCCAACACACATGATCTGTAGCTGTTATTAATCCAAAAATTCAATGTCTCCCTTTCATTTCCATTTCTTCTCAATCAAACAGCTCTGCAAAGGGAATATAACACGTTTCTGGCTGTGTAATTGCAAAGAATAATACACAGAATATAAAAACTTGACAAAGATGAAATGCACAGTGAAGTTAACCTTCTGGGCCCATTAGACAACATTTTAAACTATTTTAATCACAAAGAGGACTATTTGGCTGGAATGTTAATCATGAATGTTTTAATGGATCAAGACATTTAAAATCACCTTAAAACTACAAAGACATCTTTAATTCAAAAGACTGGTAGGAGATATTAAAGAGTAGGTTATACAGAAGGCAGTATAAAGAAAAAACTTAGCATTGCCCCCCTTTTTTCTACAGGGTTTGATCCATTAATTAGACATTTATCTATGCCCACAATTAATATGTAATTATTTTAATAATTTGGACGCGTACAGAAACCAATAAAGATAAACTACAAACATACCTGTAGTGAACACTAAGAAGCCTTCCATTAAGTAGCTGGAAATGGACCATGTTAGCTTTAAATAGGGTTACATGGACTTCTTTGCATAAAGTGCTGTCCAGGTTAATGGCAGAATACGTTTGTTCCTCTACTTGGAAATAATTATCAAAGTTCTAAAACACTGTAAACAAGAAGTCCAAATTTCTTGCTTTTTTACATGAATATATGGGATGGTCTACACGGCACCGGGCTTGCTGGCATCAAATGGGAGCCAGCTTTCTCAAAAGGGGAAGAGGGTCTTTGCCCAGGAGCTTGCAGGGCTCATTGACAGGGCTTTAAACTAGATGTGAAGGGGGAAGGGGAACCTATCGGGCTTGCCAGCGACAGGCTAGGGGATGATACGCAAGGGTTAGAGGGATTGGGGGCTAGTATGAGCCCTCAACCCATTGCCCAGCAGTGTGCCAGGGGCACTGCAGCGAAGTTGAAGTCTGGCGGAGGTGAGCCGGAGGCTCCTGAGGTAGTAGGAGCCAACAAGGAAAAGCCCGTGAAACACCTCAAAGGAAACGAGGGGTGTTCTGCTATGAAGGTGACGAGGCCAACAGCTCAGACAAGATGCCTCCATACAAACGCACGCAGCATGGGAAACAAACAGGAGGAGTTGGAAGCTATCGTGCTGCTAGAAAGCTACGACCTGATTGCCATTACGGAAACTGGGTGGGAAGAATCCCACGACTCGAATGTAGCTATTGATGGCTACAGGCTGTTCAGAAGGGACAGGCGAGGAAGGAGGGGCGGAGGCGTTGCCCTTTACTTCAAGAAATCATTACAGTGTGAAGAGCTGTCCCTGAAGAACAGCCACGAGCAGGTCGAAAGCTTATGGGTCAAAATCGGAGGAAGAGGCAACAAAGGGAACCTGGTGGTTGGTGTCTACTACAGGCCGTCAGATCAAGAAGAGCCGACTGACGAAGCGTTCTTCCTCCAACTC
>NW_009260506.1:288916-301068 GCF_000687185.1 Egretta garzetta | reverse complement strand
GGACAAGGGGAAATGGTTTTAAACTAGAACAGGGTAGGTTCAGGCTAGAGGTAAGGAAGAAATTTTTTACAATGAGGGTGGTAAAGCACTGGCACAGGTTGCCCAGAGAGGTAGTGGAGGCCCCATCCCTGGAAACATTCAAGGCCAGGTTGGATGGGGCTCTGAGCAACCTGATCTGGTTAGCAGTGTCCCTGGTCCCTGCAGGGGGGGTTGGACTAGATGACCTCTAGGGGTCCCTTCCAACCCAAAACATTCTATGATTCTATGAATATTTCCATATTAGGAGCACTCTTTTTTCCTGCCCTATGGTTCTGCTACAGAATTATTCTAGGCTGGTATCTCTAAAAGATTTTTATCTTCTGCAACATCCAGATTTGGTCATTGGCACTTCGGGTTTCACTTAACATGTCATTAAGGAGAAGATGCCTCAGGGATTCGTAAGACATGAAGAAATTTTTCACCTCTGCTACCAGAATACATCAAAGCCCAAATCATAAGCAACAACACTACCAGTGTCTGAATTTAAGATGGAATAGAAAACAAAATATAACATAGATGAGGAAAAGTTATGTTGTATAATGGAGCTGCATCAATATTCAGGAGCTGAGGATCTGGCCCAAACATCCATGGTATAACATGCCACAACCTTTCTACCTTTCACAGTAGATACATCTATAGAACAAATTAGTTTATCCATGTTACAATGTAGAAACATCATAAGATATTTATAGAACATAAGACATTAATATGTGAGTCCATTCTCAACAGTCTGGCCAGACTGGCCATCAGGGAGCAAGAAGTGTAATTAAACAGCTCAGCTGGGGATACTTAAAGATCAGTGGTAAACCACTAACCTACAAACTAGGATAGAGAACAGTAATGCTATGGGCTCAACTCTGAAAGGAAAAGCTGGTAATTCCAAGTAAAATTATTTGAACTGAAATTTATCTCTACCATACCTGCACTGACTGAACTTAGCTCTAGTGCCACTACAGTGCCAGTGCTGTACCACCAGTAAAATTCTTAGTGTGGTTCTAACACATTGATGCAGAGTCACTACTGAACAGCCCCGTGGAGGTTGAAGTGGCTCTTGATATGACACCAGGATGGTGAGTGAAACCTGGAGGCTATTCAAAATGGGTTTTTTTGGGGAATGTGTTAGTTGAGTAAATAAGTGTAGTTTAGAAAACTGGTTTAGAGAGCTCTTACTTGGGGGTCATCTAAAGTTGGGGATTCTCTCCATTGCTATCTCCTCGCTGGAGGGACACAGGTTTACACTTACAAAGGAGACATCTTTCACAACATCTGGTACTTGAAAATGCCACTTCCAAGATGTCTTCTGAATCTCACTGACAAAAACAAACACTTGAAATTCTCAAACTTGTTACCTGCAGTAACTTAACAGTAATGTAACTGTTTGCCTGCACATACTCAGGTCAGCTGCCACGGGTAAAATAAAAGTGCTCAATGTTTGTGAGGTTCAGAATAACATAGATGCTTCAAAACAAACCCATACGTATTGCAAGATAACAAACAATTAAGTTCTTTATGTCAAAACAGGAAGCAATTATAAAGGATGAATCACATACTATTATTTAACTGGTTGTTTCAACATCTACACATTATCTGTTGTAATGATGAGTCCTTTTACATATATTGTACACAGTAAACTCCTGAACTCTAAGGTATTTTCAGCTCCTTACATAAGATATTAATAAGTGAAAGCTTTGGTACTTGTATTTTTCAAACAAAGCTCTTTGGTTTTTGTCATTTTTACATGTTTCTGGATAATAAACCTAACCTAAAGATGTTAAGATTATTATTTTGAACCTTTGTGGGCTCAAATACCATGTTACGGGTTCAAAATAAAGGAATTTGAATTTTTCATTAAAGCCCTACTTTAAAAAAAATCAGGCCAAACCTACTTACTCTTCATTGTGTCCAAATCAACGTTTTGTAATAGACTACAGTTATTATGAATAAAATATTAAGATGGATAAGGCTTGGAAAAGGAACTGTACACAAGTTTCTACCTGGAATCAGCATGAGTTTTCCCAAAGGAAATGTACCCAGTTTCTTCATAGTAATAGTCAAACATTCACATAAGGGGAGAAAAAACTCTTTACAAAAAGAAAAGATAGATACTCCAAAGAAATTTAACCCATAAATGCTGCAAAATCATAACTCTGCTGAAAGAGTCCTTTTATATGCACAGCATATAAATACATGCTTAGGACATATGCACAGGGAGAAGATGAGCCATGAAGATTCAGACCTAGTTAAAAAAAAATAGTGCAAGTCTCTGTGTTTCTATGTGAGGTTCAATTTTGAAGGACAATATTCCAGATCTCTTTCTTAATACACGTTGGCACGGATGGAAGCCAAGGTGGCTGTAAGCCAGCTCTACCTCAGCCAGGGATTCCCTCTTACAGGAGAAATCTCAGCTGCCAACTCAGGAAAGCTTTATAGATTCTTTTAGTGCAAAGGAGCCAGCACACAGTCCAGGATATGGCTTAATATTTTTTTTTCCTCCTAAAGTCAATTTTATGGCAGTTAGTAAATATATAAGACTCTTGCCAAAACACAGGCTGGTAAAAGATTGAGTCCCATATTCAGCAATTTATCTGGAGCTTGATTTTCCACAACTAGTTCAATGTAAGCAGAAATGTTATAATTCATTCACAGTTTGCAGTGACTTTTCATAAATGTAGGTAATGGTAGAAAAGGAATAAGCAAATGTAAAGATTCTATTTCTTTTAACAGACTTTCTTATTTTCTGTCCCCCTCATTCATATTCTGCTCTTCTTTTGTCCTCCTATGCCATTCTTTTTGTACCTGTTAAGGTTAGAATGAATGAGTAAAATGGAACATGCAATGTCCAAATAAATCCATTGCAAACCAGATCATCCCTACTCCAGAAGAAAATGTGCCTAAACTCTTTCAAAGCATCAGAAAGTGGTGTCTCCAGGGAAGGCCTAAAGGAGTCTGATTATTTTTACAGATAACAAATAAAACACACGTGGATTTCTCTGATTATGACGCTAGCCTACGTGTTTATTGTTTATACAGCAGCATAAATTTCTGACCAACAAAAGGAGCCTGTTGCATACTGAGAATAAACAAAAACGTGGGGAGGCAAGAGAAAGAAATCCTACACAAAGTTTTATTCTTCTAAAATAGAAGAACATACACAAGTTCTCCAGCAGAAGATCCCAGTTGTTTTTAGTACAACTAGGATTTCCCCTTTAACCTCATCTGAGATATAAGGAATATGACTTTATTATATGGAATAAACAAGATGGAAATTAAACAAAAAGAGCTTGTCTTGGATTGACCAAGTCTTAAATGTCATTGCAAAATTGAGGAAAAGCCCCTAGGAGATTTTTGGCAGTTAGTTATACTGAGCCTTTTGTTACTATCAAAAGACTACATTCAGATAAATACATAAATCATAAGGCTGCAAATAACAGAGTAACTGGAAAATAAGACATACGAACTCCAGAGTGAAGTCGACTTAAAACCAACAAACAGTCAGTACTGCTATCTGTGTTGCTCTTTTCCAGAAAATCCGAAATGTCACCTGTCAAAACTTTTAGATTATACTTCAGATGTATTACTCTGTATTACGCAACATTAAAAGGGCATACCATGTGTTGCACAAAAAACAGAGGGACTATTAGATTCATTCTTCAAACAATAAAAAAGAATAATCTAAAAATGCATATGCAACAAGACTTAATCCATATGTTCCGGTTTTACAACTAGGTCAGCTGACCACAGTTCTTAGAAACCCTCACTGCAGCCTCACTTTAGCAGCCGTTGATAGAAATGGAGAGCTGAGTTCTGAGTTTTACAATCAAACAGAAGGAAATATAGAATAGGTGATTTATTTACATGTGCCTATTCTTTTTTGTCTACAGTAATTTTTGCCTGTTGCAATCACAAAGTGAGAAACACAACTGATGCAACTAAAAAGAATATGATATAATTTATAAGCAATTCTCCTTCATATTCAGTTCCCTCATGCACTGTGCTAAAAAATAGGTTAAATAAACATATAACCAATGTGCCCAGGCAGTGGGATGAAATGGGAATTTCATTTTTAACAATGTTTTCCTACATGCAGTTTTCCTGCAAAATTATCTGTCACAAATGAAAACGGTTCATTTAGGAAGTACTATGATTTATTGTTTATGCTAAAAAAATGTCAAGAAAGCATCACAAACATGTCACAACTCAGAAAAATCAAACCCAGAAATTAATCCACCCACCCAACGGCAGGAATTAATTTGAATTTTCTTTCTAAATCCTTACTCATTTAGATAATGTTACTCTTTGCGATCCCTTTGCACTACATTTGCTCATTGTCTGCTATGATTCAGTAGTCAGAACACCATGATTTATGTATTTTAGGGCCAAACTTGAATGAGTGGATTTCAAAGCTTTTGTCTTCTAAGGGCTCCTTTCCCATACGGGATTTAGGTTGCAAACAACACAAGACAAACTTTATATTTTCTGCAGTTATTCTTAGCTATACCATCACAGCACAGATATAAATATTATTTAAAATAATCATAATTTTTTAAATTCACATCCTGCTTGTAAAATGATGATCGTTACAGCAGCTGTGCTAGGCATATTAAACTAAATTTTACTCTATAACTTTTGGGGATATAAGAATACATTTGGTATACTATATGACACTATATATTGAAAGAGGATCCAATCTGGTAAAATCTGTTTAATAAAAAAGACCTCTGCTCCAATGGATTTTCCAGACAAAACTTTGCTTCTTTTGCAAAAACCAAAACATGTTTTTTCACTCTGGGAAACGGCAACCTACTTTGGTAGGATTTCATCTGAGTGAGGAATGGGTTAAAAACCAAACAATGGCCTGGGCATTTATCCCACAATGTAGTTTCTTTCATAAGAACTATACAATGAAAACCTCTGGGTGGGTTTCTCACTTGCTGCTCCTGCTTCCTAGAAGATGCACAGCTCAGTCCCTTCCCCCTTCATGTACACATTCAGATTTCTCTACTCTGCCAATACAAAATTAAAAGGCAAAACCTGAGGATTCATACAATTAGGGGTTGCAGCTTGTGATGTCAAGGTCATGGGAGCAGAAATTTCTTTAATCAGAATTTCTTTATATAACAAGAAAACTGTTAAAATCATTTATTATTTCTGATGCTTTATATCAACATGCCAAGCAGCAAGAAGAGCACAGCATGGGGCTATACACTTTCTTTCTACCTAAAGAAAGGGTATGTGCAAAAAAGGATATGTTATTGTGATGTCTCATTTGTGCCAAATACCCATTTTACACTTGGCAACCCAGCCCAACACTTGCCCATCCTTCAATAAAAGACATGTTTATACAGACACACATTGTCCCAGGAAAACTGTTACCTATATACAAATTTACAATATAAAGACAGTATATATAAGTATACATTCAGTGCATATACTTGAGAAGTGTAAAATCCAAAAGAAATTTCGCTTTTGCACATATTTTCTGTTACCTAGCATAAGCAAATACCTTTAAGTCAACTATGCTTGAGAACCTGGAGGTTCCAAATATGGCTTCATACATATTGAGATGTACCTCACACATGCAAGTCTGGTCTGAGTCCAGATATTAAGTCAAAAAAAGAAAATAGCAGTTCTGCTAGAGATTTTTAAGTAGTAAAGACTAGCAGCTAAATCCAGGTGTGACTGCGGTGAACAGTTATCATAGTAGAGGCAGTGGTAACCAGTGAAGCTTGAAAGATTTGCTGTATAACCGGAAAACATAGATGCCAGAAGATCAAGTTAAGCTGTCACAACAGTTCCTGCTTTTCGTATCTATGAACCTGTGCTTGTGTGGCCTAGCCAATAGCTATGCTGTTTACTTTATTGTATCTTAGATCTCAAACGGGAAGCATGAAGAAAATGTTTAAATACAGCTTGCGAATTATCCTGTGTGACTGAAGACAGCAGTAGACCACTGCTTTCTGCTGGTGAATAGTAAAACTCAGAGCTGACTGAGTCCTAAAGAGTACATACCTTTCTGTTCTCCATCTACAAATTACAGGTCCACTGGTTAATATACAGTGCTACTGCAGGTACACTTGTGTATGTGAAATACTACTTCCAGATACCATGAGAAAAAATTCCCCGTGATAACCATGTTTAATTCCTCAAGCATTTTTTAGGAGTGCAGAAATTGCATTTTTGTTAATTGGTATTACTTTAGAAATATACAAATAATAGGAAAGATGCATGAACTTGTAACCAGAAAAGATGCCACATGCACATTCAACCCATACCAAATGTAAGTATTAGAACTGTGCATAAATCTGTACATGCAAGTGAGTAATTTCACAGATTCCTTGCGCTCTCAGTCTCATTTTTAATTTGCCTTGTTCAAAATGAAATCATCAATCATGAGACCTGTAGCACATTTTATGGAACTATTTGATCTTTCCCATTAAAAATACAATTAAAGCATGTCAGTCCTCCATACACATTGCATATGTATGCACAGGCATGATCTATTGGTACAATCACAACTTTCTGACTTTGGTGAAATTGCAAAGCTTCATTAGAAAGGAAAAGACAGAGAGCCCTGGCAGTTTTCAGATCTTCAGGAGGTCATTTATTGTTGTAATAAATTTCATTTTTCCATCTGAAGGGTAGAGTCTAAACACTGTAATAGAGTAATATTGAGGTATTTATTTTACTTCATTTTTTCTTCAGCTGAAATGCTAGCAAGGGAGTGTTTTTCAGCTTGGCAGGCAGCCAGCCATTTCTCAGTAAATAATGTGAACCCTGTCCTGCAGTGTAAAGATGTACATCTTTTCAAAAATGTTCAGTCCCCTGCTAGAGTCCAAGGAATCTTTGCTTACAAAGTGTGTCTGCAGAAGCTTCTACAGCAAGCAACTTGGCAGAGATTTCTAAACTATACAAAGTTCTTCCTCCCTCTGTCTCTTTCTCCCCGCTGAAATAACTTTGTGTATTCCTCCTCCTTAAAATGCTTTTCCTCAACATACTGGAGATAGAAAAAAAAAAAAATCTTCTATATTCTAGCTAAGGTGTCTCAGGCTCTGTCTTCCACCCAAACCCTGAAAAAAACCTGCTCTGTAACATCTAGTGCCAGATTCACTACTGTATCAAAGCAGACATGCAATAAATGCAGTTGCTCAGACAGCATCATTGGCAGGGCTTCATTATAGCTATGTATACTTGAACTACCTAATGAGCGTACTATGCATTTCAAGTTAAGAAATTTGATTTGGTTGCCAGTAGCTGATCTTGTAAACAGGCTCTTGAAAGGGGGACTTTTGGATATGTATCGTTCAGATCACTCAGGCTACCAGCTGACAAAGGCAGGATCAGTGTTCTTAGGCAGAAGCTGTAGAAGGTACAAAGCCAGAGTCCCATTCTTACCCAGGTGAAGGTAGTCAGTGCAAGTGAATGCATCCAGACAGGTGTATCGTGATGAATTGGACTGAAAAGGGGAACTCCACATTACAAAGGGATTGTGACTAAAATTACATCTATTTTATGCTAAATGTAGAAACCAATACAATAAGTTTTGCTTTTGCACACGTGGAAAATCAGAAAAGAGAAGTAATTTGTGAACATGCGTGGGTAGCAGAAGGAACTTGATGACTGTGATCCTTGTATCAGCGAAGTAACCTGCCTTTATGTGTAACACATCAAAGAGGAAACCTAACTTGCAGAAAGAGATGAGGTTTTTTTCACCTCTGCGTATCATCTGGCACCTCAAGGAAGGAAAAAATTTACAGCCACTGTTAAACATGTTCCTTGTAGCTACCCAAAAGACACGCCTTCACCAGCTATCACTCTGGTATTGCCCCTCTGCACGTGCTCACTCACCTGACCCCACAGCACAGTTCAGGCTTTAAAAGCCATAACAAAGCTCAGCTGCTTAGCGGAAGGATTGTGTGCTTCCCCAGAACTGAACACAGAACAGATTAATTAATCAATGTTTGCAAAGCCCTTTGAAACAGAAAAGAGCTCTAGAAGCTACAGATTGTTATTGTTGAACACTTCCCTGTTAGCACTGGAGTTACAATCCATTTCCCTTAATGTGTTCTGAGTAAAGGGATAGGAAACATGAGACTGCAGTTACCAATTACCACAGTTATCAAAGAACATGCAAAAACTCAGTTTTGATAGCTGTCTTTATACAGAAAGACTAATCTTGGAGTCAAATAGACAACTGTCTTATCTTCTGAAGTTTAGACAGATGTTTCCTTATGTGCTTGTACTTCTTGTTGCTATTGTTTTTCTTTTTTTTCCCCTTCCCCTAACAGATACAGTTGTTTGCCAGCAGAAGACATGGCCCTGTGGGGTAGGAACATAACATTTCATTTACCATCCACTGGCATTTTCAGTGGTTAGCACTATCCATCCATATTTTTGTTTTCTCAGTAGTGTCACCTAAGTGACATTCCAACTGGTTTCAGTTCTGCAGCTTCTGAGATTAATTTGTTTGTTTAGGTAAATATGCTGCACTATCCAAATCTAGGCTAGGTCTTGCAACATTTGAAATAGCATGTTCATTTTCATAACAGTTCCTGAGTCATGACTGGCACATAACCAAAATAAAACAACCCCCAGCTTTCGACAGTTTATAAAAAGTGGAAACATTCCCACAAATCTGCTTTGTCTTTATAACAAAGCAGCTTCTTTATGACTAAGGCTCTAAGGTATGTTTCTGATTAGTTTATTCAATCCTGAGGGTTTTTTTTTTCCACTGGGAACTTAACATATTTCACATGGAAAAAAAAAAAGGGGGGGTTAAAATTCAAACTTTGTCTTTGCACTCACACACTGAGTTCCACTCTCATGGTTTTGGCTGGTTCGCTTCAGAGAATAGCATGCTGCAAGATCTGGAACTAAATCAGTGGCCCAAGTTTGCACAGTTTGGATCTTAGGGTTTGTTTTTGTGTTCACGCTAGTATTTAATTACTGATGCTATTAATGTAACAATATATCTTTATTTGGAAAAGGGCAGTTGGCAAGCATAATCAGGTATGTTGGATTGATTAAGGTTAAAGGATCTTCTAAGACTTCAGGGATTTAAAAAATTTGATTATTGTGGCTAATGCATATCAATATTTTTAACTCTACTGAAAGCATCAGCCTAATAAAACACATTTTGCTCAACTTTGCATAAAGAAAATATGTGGGAAGAAAGTTACAGCATAACTATATGTAACATGCACACACAATCTCTTGTTGGAAGTGACTTGAAAGTACCCACTAAACCCAAAATTCTTAGTGCGAACACGTAGTGTGGGAACAGCAAGAAATGTTGTTTTCTGAGCTTACTGCGGTGATGAACACCTGCTGCACATGGAAACCACACCAAAATAGTTTTTGAATAGTTTCCTTAGAGGTTCCAGACCCAGAGTCTCATTGAACTCTTATAATTAGGCACTGCAATCTTTTTTTCATGAAGAAAACATAAAGCTTTTCAGGGATACAGTGCTCTTTATCATGAACTCTGTGGAAAACTGTTCATTCTCCCTGTCTTTGGTCTCCTGAACTATAATTGCTTGCAGCTTTACCTCTGCACACACTGTTAATGCACTGCTTGACCAATTAGAAAAAATAGGCTTATTCTCTAGAAGACTTTCACACAGGATCTTTGATGATTTTAAGATGTTTGCTATGATGTTTGACAAAAAAATACTGCCTACTTTTTAAACCTCATTTTAAGCTCTATAGGCTGCCAAGTATATGCTGCTTAGAATGAAGTAGGAGAAAATACCATTATGATGGATAATGATTGGATGCCTATATTCAAAGATGTTATTTACTTGTTCATTTGTAATAGATAAATAAATTCACAAAATATTATTACAAATAAAGCACACTTCTTCAAGTATGACTACCCCAGATCTCACAGTTGAAAGAATGATTCACAGGCAAGTTCATCAAATTGCTCAAGGTCACATACCGGTGACAGTAGCAAGTAAAAACACAGAAGACAACCCCTGAATTGATGGCATGTTGCTGGTCTGTTTGAATCTTGCCCTAATCACATCCATGATGTACACGATACTGGTGATGTATGCATGCAGAATTCGTTGTATTTTTAATCTATACAAATAAGTAACAAATACTGTAATGAGCCAGGGGAAAGAATACATGTTTTAAAAAAGGTAAGCAACTGCCTTTGCAGTAGTTGTTTTGCTTGTGAAATAAAAGACTTGATAGACAAACATTATTTTGAGACTTAAGGCATATTATTTTTATCCAACAGCAGTGTTTATTACAGCAATGGACTGAGACACCACTTACCTGCATATGCTTTTGGAATCTGCCAAGATTTCTTGTGCAACTGAACAAGTTATTTACAGTTTCACTGTTTCAGAGGCCAGTTGTTTGCCTATGGATTCCTCTTTCCAACCACCCTTTGTTTGACTTCTATACACGATGACAGCATGCAAAGCACTCAGGTGAAGAGCATCTGTTTATGCATGTATTTGATACCTGGGACAAATGGTTTAAGATGTTAGGTAGAATTTCTATGTATTAATACAATCAATAAACCCAACATTTTTAGAGTAGTAAGACAAAACCTTGTAGTAGTATTAGGAAAAATATCTCAAAAAATTATTATGATGAGCCTTGATTAGAATATATATGGGAATAACTTAGGCTTGAGAATAACTTTGTAAGATTAATGGAAGATTCACTAGCTAATTTGTCATTCTAGTAATTATGACTACATAGAAACCATTCCTTAAAAATATCTTGCAATGACAAATTCTCCCTTCAGATTTATAGGCATACATGAGGGCCAGGTTTCATCCATCTGTAGTCTCATAAGAAAAATCCAAATAATTTAATTTTGAGTATTTTTGAGACTTTTTTGTAATAATAAGATAAATCTCAGCTGTGTTGAGAACCTTTAATGCAAAGATAAAGCTTTCCTCATGGGTAACAAATTTATCCTATCTTTGAAAGTATCTATCTGGAGTAACACATTTTACCATTTACAAGCCATTTTATAACAGCATTGGTATGGAATACAGGGTGGTTGAGTTTATTTCCAGAAATCATATTATTTATACTAAAAGAAAAGGATCTATGATTAATTTAATTACAAGACTATCCAACTACAGATAACAAACATGTAAATAAGAAAAGATAACCTTAAAATTTGCATAATAATACATCTCAAATCCTGCAAGTCCTGCAAATCATTGTCTGGTCCATACTCTGGTTTTAAAAATATAATTTAATGACACTGCTTTGATGAGAAATAAAAATCTGATGGTTTCAAAAAATGGCAAAAATTCATTTAGAACTTGTGTTAACACGTGCAACAAATGCACCTATTTTTTTGTTTCCATAGCATGCATCTCAAGACTGTTCTGTTAACTTCAAGCTATTGAAAGTTGAAAAAAATTTGCATAATTTGCTTTACACATCTTCATAAAAATATTACCCTGGAACCTGTTGTAATAAAGTTAGCTTCTCATTCCCTGGATTTTCCGTGGAGAATCAACTGAAAAATGTAGGACCCGATTAAAAAGCATGATCAGGGAGGTCTGTAACAAGGAAATTATTAATATAAAAGGAGAAGTAAAACAGGAACTACAGCTCCGATTTTGGGAAAGTTTATGCATGTACTGCAAACATCTGAACTACTGTCCACCTGGTGTGGAGATAGGGCCCAAAATAAGGGATTCTGTGCATAGGCTGTCCTCACGTTTGTAGAAAAATGTTCAAATTAGGAACACAAAAGGCTAAAACTCAAAACCATTACATAGCGAAAGAGACTTTTGACTCTTTTGGAACAGCTTCTCCACAGGACATATCCAAGAAGCCCAAGCATAGATTTCAGCCCTGGTTTATGCCCATCGAAGCAGGATGAGGCACATTTCTCCGTGCAGTACCACCGCCGGCCTCCGGACACCCCGTGTGGAAACCCCCAATTACTAAGCGGGAAGTACTGAAGCTTTATCAGGTCAGGACTTTATCCCCACCAACCTGAGGAGGATTAGACCCCACGTGCACTTCGTTTTCCCTGACTGCCACCCCCCGCACCCTCGCTGCCTCACCCGGCACTCCTGGCGCGGGGCTGCCTGGGGCGGTGCCGCAGCGCTCTGAGGGCCGCCCCAGCC
>NW_009260506.1:192562-288388 GCF_000687185.1 Egretta garzetta | reverse complement strand
TCTCCTCCCGTTTAACCCGCACGGTAGGGAGACAGGAAAGGTGTGGGGGGAGATCGTTCCCGGGCAGGAGGCTGAATCACTGTCAGGGAGATTTTTATCACCTGTAAGTCAGGAAAAACCCCACTCCCATTCGCTTTCCCCCCCACACCTCCCCCTTCTATTCTAGCTTCGCTGGAGCAGAGTCGCTTGTGGTGAATTATTACCGGGTTTTCGTCCCTGGCGCTCTGCGGAGGGGGAGGCTGTCAGGTGGGGAGCGGGGATGCGGGGGAAGTCGCTTGCCCAAGGTCACGCAGCGAGGCAGTGGCTGAGCAGGAAAATAACATGCGCTGTGCTCAAAACTTCTGTTTCCTAGTCCTGTGCTGGGCTGTTGAACAGCACTGCAAGGTTGCAGGGCTCCAGGCATAAACGTGGTAGGTCTCTAATTAGCTTTTTCTTTTTTTTTTTTGGTTCTCCTTTAAAGCCTTATGTATGGATGGGAAACCGTGCAGAGGTGCAGTGTCCATGTCATCTGCCTTGCTTTCGCTAACTTGCAAATATGTGAATGAATGCATATATGATCTTGCTTTTCTGTGACTATTATTAAATTAAATATATTAAAGACAGAAAATGTTGGTGAAAATACAATGTTTTTTCTTCACTTTTACCATGGCGATAAGTAACGTCTTTGCTGTTAATGGTGAATGTCGTCTCATGCCATCAGACAGTAGTAAAAAGCCCCTTTAATTGGTTAGGTGTCAGCTGCATTCCAAAATTAATCTGCATTGCAATGCATTATGCTCAATGCATGTGAGAGATGTAAAGCATGGTGGGCTATGTTTTAAGAACTTATGCTCTAGAGTATAACGTGATTAAGAGTTCTCCAACAGATGCAACTGCAGTAATTGCTTTAGTGCTAGCTATATGCATAACAATTCTCTCTCCTTCTCTCTCTCCTCTCCAAAAATAAGATATTCTTCTGTAGTTTGTCCCTGCTAATGTTCAGTGTTTCACTTGAGTTTCTCATTATGTGGAAGTAAAATTAACATGTGTAAGGATGTTGTTTTGATTAAACATACTATGAGAGTCCTCCGACTTAATCCTCTTCATAGATTTTGATTGATCCTTGCATCTCATGACATGTCCTGCAGCGGTGGAACTTAAGCTTTTAAGTACGCTGTTTAAAAACTAAGCTAACTCCCCTACTGTCTTTCTCAATTTTACCTTGACTGTTCTGCTTGGTTTTGAGGGGTGGGGAAACGGAATATGAGAGAGGTTTAGGAAAACACTCAAAATATTTGTATAAATAGGACAGCTTTATTTTTAATCTGTATTAGGGAGTTCAGGTGAACTCTGGACTCTTCAGCACAAATCATGGCATTCAAGGAAAGGTTCCTGGCACAGTGGGGTTTTCCTGCTATAGCTTTGTTGTGGTTTGAATGTAGAGGGTTGTGTGCATTTGTTTTAATCTCATTTGGAAAATATAGTGTTTGAAATAATGTCTTCTTTCTGCAGTTTGGCTGTGGTAGGAAATTTGTTTTGCTGCTCAGAATGGAAGGACACTAAAGAAAAATAACTAGTGTGAAAGATTCAACAACAGATTCTAGGAAACTTTGTTCAGGTGAAACTGTCTGTAAAGCTGAATGAGGTTCATAAAGCAGGTATGACTATTTGGTTTTACAACACCCTATTTTATACTTGGAACCTTTATAACACAGATACAGTTCCTACATCAAATGTTTTTACTATCTGAACTTATGCACAATGAACTGAAGTAGCTAAATGATGATGAAGAAATACAGTGGCATTTTGACATCTGTAACCTGGTTTTGTTATAGCAGGGATATTTTTCCCCCCTTTGAATAATGGAGAAGTTTTTAATGTAGTTAATATCTGCAATGAGCTTATTCTAGATTTTAGTTTGTTATTTTGTATTTCTGTCTATATTTTCTAGGATTGGTTCACCTTCCACAGTAAGATCAGGATAGCAGCTCACAGTTCAGTGAGTTTAAACGGTTTGTGGTGGAATAAAAGTTTTGATATGTAATCACTAGTACTAATGAGCTGTGTTTAATGGATTGTTGGAAGAGGGTGTCAAAATAAAACGTATCTATTAGGCTGCAGAGTTGTCTCTAATCTGCATATACTATTCTAGAATTAAGGTAATAACTTTGTGGTGATGGGGAAACAACTGTAAATATCAATACCTCACAAGAAATAACATAAATACTGGCTAAAGTTTCATTGCTCCAGAAAGACCGGTCCCATTTAGAAAGAGGCAGCACCTTAATTCAAGTTCCTAAAAAGAAAGCAATTGAATTGCCTGCCTTATTATTTGAAGATCTTGGACAGGCATCAGTCATTGTGAAAGGCTGAAATTATTGATTCCTGAGGTAGGAAGTACTGTAAACCTGACGGTTCTGACCATCTCTGTGACTGAGTCATCGACTATGACTACCCAGTTTAATAGATAGATTCAGTGTGTTTAAGAACTTGTGTTTTCTAGTAATACTTGGGAAAGGAAGGTTGTGGATCTTAAAGATGCTGAAATGTGTCAGAAGCTGATGTTATTTACCACCTGCAAACTGAATAAGGAAAACTGCTTCTAAGTTTTTGGTATCTGCAAGTCCTGATCAATTGACCTGTTCTACAGATTTTCTTGATCTGCTTATAGATTTAATATTTTTATTATGGATTCTGTCTTCTATGGGGTTGAAGTGCTAACAATATGAAGTTCTTCATGCATCCTTCTTTGGGGTGTTATCCCTCCATGTTACCCGAGAGTTACTGCCATTCAGTGGAGGGGGAGAACACATGTCAAAGAGACAGAAGTGTGTTTAAGGTGGGTTTTTTGTTGTTTTGGTTTTATAGCTTTAATATAAGGATCCTAACCCAATACATTTTACTTCTGTGACTGTGAAAGGAGTTAAGAGTATGCAGTGTTGGAAATTGCAGCTTGTTTCTAAGGAAGATTGAACTACTGAAACCATAAAGCTCAGTGCACGCATAAGAACTGAAGTTCTAATTCTTCTTCCACATCAAATACTTGGTAGGACTCTTAAAAGATGATGGATTTAACATCAGCTGATCTTCACAAAGCTTTATCGTTCAGTTTCCTGTCTTCCTTTTCCACGGCTTTCTTCTTGTTTTAGTTGAAAGTAATAACAAATTTATGTTGCATTGTTATAATAGTGTCAATTTTCAACTGGGGTGTGAAGTTATCTTATGCCAAATGTAATAAGGAATCATAGAATCATGGAATGTTTTGGGTTGGAAGGGACCTTTAGAGGTTGTCTAGTCCAACCCCCCTGCAGTGAGCAGGGACACCTTTAACCAGATCAGGTTGCTCAGAGCCCCATCCAACCTGGCCTTGAATGTTTCCAGGGATGGGGCCTCCACTACCTCTCTGGGCAACCCCTTCCAGTGTTTCACCACCCTCATTGTAAAGAATTTCTTCCTTATATCCAGTCTAAATCTACCCTGTTTTAGTTTAAAACCATTAAAACCATTTCATGACCACATGAAATGTATGCATCTTTTCTTAATACAATGACAGGGTCTTGTAATCTGAATTTGAGTAGTGAACAAGGTAGTTTTAAATGTCCGTATCGGTCTTGCCCAGTAATTGCAAAAAAAATCTTTGTGCTTTTCTAGTAAGTCATGTATTTGCAACCCCCAGTGACTTTGTAGAGGACTGCTGTAAGGAATATGAGTGGTCATCTATATTTTCTTTTTCTAGTGGTGTTTAAATGGGCATTTCAATACATGGTTGTGTATAGTATCCTCTTTCTTCTGTTTTTAGGTAGTCTGGGGATAAATCTCTTTAATCCTAAAATCCCTTCTGACTAACCTACTACCATCCAGTTTACATTACTGGACTTGATCCAGGAAATAATATTACTGTATTGGGGGAAAACTGCATATTGGTTAGTATAAGGAAGTAAAACTTAAAAATGGATATACTTTGAAACTTTAGGGCTTTGTTCTTGCTCCAACTTGTTACTCTTCCCTAAATTATCTTGGGGACCTGAGGAAATATCTCAAGTATTTGAGAAAGTTAGGATTTTATGTATGATGTATGTACGAAGCAAACAGAGCTTCTTAAGGTGCGGACTGTTTCTAGATTGTGCTGTGTCAGGAACATTATTCTTTCATTATGCTGGGGTTTGAAATCTTTTTGATACTGTTGACTTCCAAATCTCACTGTGCCAGGCACGTGATATGTGCCTTGAGCGTCAGTTGTTGGGAATATGAGTGTTTCCAGAGATTCATTACTTTGAGAGAGATAAAGGTGTCTCTCAGAGAAAGGTGCATGATAAGAAAAGACTAGCACAAGACTAGATGGGTTACCTAATGGACTGTTTGTTTTCTTTGGCTCAGACTTCAGTTTAGGGTGTTCTGAAGAAGCTGTTCAAGTTACATTCTTGTTCTACTGTTGTGTTTTGAATTAAGAGATTTCACTGTGGTTTGTATGCATTACAAAAATTAAAGTGATGATGGGTCTACTTACGTGAGCAAAACAAGGTGAAATCTATTAAAATTGCCTTTGCACCATTGAGATATTTGGTTAGCTTAGTCAGATAAGAGTTCAAACGAGTTTGATGAGGCAAATTCTGAATGGTTGTCACTGCTTAGTAATGCCTTGGTTCCAGAGCATTTCTCTGTGATTTTTTGGTGTCTTTGGAGTTTGTTTCTCTTTTCCCCTTAATCTTACTACACAGTGAGTCAAATTCATCACCAGATTTCACTATCCCTATGGTCTTGCAACCATACAGCTTGTGCCTTTGGGTAGGTAAAGAACAAAAAGCCAGCTATGTTGCTGACTAATGTTTAGAATTATCAACTTGTTTTTTTAATAAAAATACACTATATGTACCTGTTACTAATAAGGTTAAGGGAAATATCTGTCTGTTACTGGTAAATGCCTGATGGTCATCCTGAAGTTACTAGCTCCTGTTGTTGCAAATTAATCACTTTGCAATTCCCTTCCCCCACCCTTATTTTTGGGTACATTCCATGCACAATTGGGTTTGTGTGTTAAGTCTGTTTAAAATAATTTACATTTTAGTCTTCATCAAGTTTTATTTTCCCCTATGTTCCAGTACCAGCAGCATGTGAAGGACTTTCTAAAGAATGTGGCTCCTTTATGTCATCCTTTCTTTGTCAGAGGAAGCGAGTAGAACACTTCAGTGGCTTACAGAAAAATTGTATGGTTCTGCTCTTAGGAAGCTTTTTTCATAGGTAATACACGTGGAGACAAATTACTTCACAAAATCTAACTCAGTTGTGCATAGAGAAGGGTAAAAAGGCATAGTTGCAACTAAAGACAACACTGCAATGTGTCTTCTGCCATCTAAGTCGCTGGGTAAATCTTTGGATCTTGCTGTACATCTAGAAATACCATGATGCAATGGTTTCTGTGATCCACTTGGATTCTTTTCTGACTGCTCCAAATCCTAGCACACTGATAAAACTGGAGGCAGCTGTAAGAGTGTAGATAAGTGAGTTCCAATTAGTGCCTCTAAATTTCTATCAAATGATCTGTCTTTAGTCACACTTGTCTGGTAGTCTAACTACAGAATCAAAGCAATCTTTAAATTTATTGAATTTCCTTGCATATGATATTTGCATGGGTTATCTTCTTGGTGCTGCCTGCTGGAGAACAGACTTGCAACCAGTAGAGCTTAGCTATGATACAAGACCCTGTAGGTTTTGTAGCTGTTCACAGTGTGACATTAATGGTGTTAAATTAGCAACGTCAGTGATATTAACTAATTTCCTCATTCAGAGTATGACATTTGTTTGGTAAAAGGATGATTAAACATATGCAAACATCCTATGTGCAGTAAAAGGTCTTTGGGCCCTGACAAATGATAAATGAGAAAATTGCAGGTTGCAGGAAAATGTAAATATCATTCTTTGGAAATCTGTCCTCTGGCAAGACAAAAATGTTCCCCTCTAAGCAATGAAGGTTTCATTATATTCTTTTCACATCTGTAAAGAATGCTGGAGACTATTTTACATACTTAACACATATCTTGATGTCTCTTCATTTCTTGCAGGCATTGCTGTTGAACTGGGATTTGTCCTGGTTTTGTTAAGCAAGTACTCCAGCAGTGCACTGTAGAAAAATGCTGTAGCCTCAATTAACTACTCCTATAATATTCTGGATAATTATGAATGTGTTTTTCTTATTAACAGCCTTAGATCACTTTTTTAATCAGGTGTTATGCAAGAAATTAAAGTAGGGGTCTCATAGTGAGTTCCTTTCCATCAGATATCTATACCTAATACAAACTTGCAAGTTAACTCATGAATGCATTTACCATGGCTTTAGGGGAAGAATTAATCTAGTTTCAGATGATCCTTGTGACTTTCTTACTCTTTCTGTCGGTAGCTGTGTAAGGCTTTGTAGTGTCAGGTTAGAGTACTAACATCACCAGCTTCAGAACATAAAAGCTTCAACAATATGATGCTTTTGCAGTAGCTTATTACCTAGTGCAATTAATGAGTAAAGTTTCTAGCTTCCGCACCAATGTTCTAAAGTGTGACTGAGTACAGTACTTGAGCTACTGCTGTTTGTCTCATTAAAGCTACAGCTGAAGTTGCCATGCTGTCAAACAATAAAACTAAATTGTGAGTTCATCCTGCTTTTATCTTGTAATATCACTGCAGTTTAAAAAGAACCAGACTGACTTGATAGTTATTGTCATTTTCAAAATGGCAAAAATAATTTTCAGAGGCTTCAAAACTTTTTGCCAATCTTTGCAAGAATGGAGATGTTACAAGCAATTAAAATAACAGTTCTATTAAATTTTTAAAACTTAAAAATGGCTGAAAGATTTAACTTTTGCTTAGCTTGCAGTAGTATTTTTCTTCCCTTCCTCTGGAAGCTAGATTTGGAAACAGCAACCCTGTAAGATTAATAAAGACCTAGTTAAAAAAAACCAACCAAACAAAACACAACACAAAACCAGAATTCAATTTTTTTCAAAATTGGATTGATCAATTCCATTGATCAGAGTGTCTGATACCTCTGTTTCTGAATGTGGATTCTTGCTAAGTTTTCTAGGATATGATTCCCAAACTATTAAGGCATGTAATTTGATGTATGCTAAGGTAACTAATAGCCAAACACGGTCTGATACATTCATGGCTATTTGGATACATCTGAGATGTACCACCATATACCAAACTTTGTAAGTCTGATTCAGAAACAAGTGTTTTAAACAAGAAAATGTTCTGTAGCACAGCAGAATCTTCAAAAAAGTAAAGACTGATTTTTATTTATTTATTTTATAAACAAATACTTGCTGAACTGTGGAAAGGGAGAAGAGGGAATGGGAATAGAGGCTGAATTTGGCAAGTTTTGTGCAGTGAAGTGTCGTATGTGCCCCATGATATTTTGGTACCAGGAGATGAACAGAGCACCCTGGCACCAGTGATGCTTAAAAGCCGAACCTGAAATGAAACACTTCCCTCATTTAAGTCATTGTATATATTTTTAGACACTGAGGTGTTGATGCGGAAGTCACAGACACTGCACACGATCAATGTGATCAAGCAAATGCCAACTTATTGTTGATACATCCCGGTTAATATAGCTCTTCTATTTCCCTATCATGCACAAGCTCCTAACTAATTGGTTAACTATATCTGTACACGCGCTCTTAGCTACAATATGATTCATTAAAGTCTCTTGTCCACGTGCACGGTCCTCTCCACCTGCGTCCTGCTTTGCTTTCTGATCTCGGTCACGTACACCAACTTTTCTTCTTCTCAAGGTTGTTCTCATCATTTTCTGACCACAGGCAGCTCCCACAATGTCCTTGAGGCTTACTGCTCACAAGCATAACAGGTGCATTCGGTCTGGATTGTTCACTAAGTGTTCTTGATTCTTCAGATATCCCACATTGAGGATCTGGTTTTCATCCCGTATTGTTGGGAGCTGTTAAATATCAGCATTTTTTCCTCTTAAGGATCTATCCTGAAAAGGTAACACAGGAACTCCCTAGGAGAAATGTAGAGGAAAGGAGTAAAATGATCTGTGATCTAAAATAAAGATTACTCCAGTAAGGGGAGACTGATTTGGTTGGTTTCTTTCATCTAGCCACAAGCAGGTCAGCTTTGTGTATATTGTGGATAAGGCAAGGTGGAGCAAAATTGCAGCAGAGTGAGGTTTTGGGAGAGCATGGGGCATTTGGAGATAAAACTCTGGGGTTCAGCTTGAGAGGTGGAAAGAAAACTCTTTTTTTTTTATGGTTTCTTGTGATCACATTTTATTTTATGATTTCATACATCATGGCTTTTACTAGTTGTTTGCTGGGACTGGTTGTTGTTCCATTTGATGCATAACTCTGCTTCTGTTGGTCTCTCTGACACTCTGTAATGGTGGTGAAATCTTGAGCACTGGAGGGCAGGCAAAGGATTTGGGTATTATTTGTTTTAAAGGTAGATCATACTCATGCTTTTGCATAAACTGACTGCCAGTTTTGAGACTGAGAGAATACTGCTTCCATGTCAGTTGGCACAGGCTGTGGACAAAAGGGTGACACTATTACATGACGGAAATATGTAATATCTGTGTTCCTGAAATTTGACGATAAGTCAAACAGAATTCCTTCTTTCTACAGGTCCTAAGACTTTGAGAAAGCCTATGGTTTCTCTTCTGTCCTCTTACAAGATAGTGTGCTGTTACTTGTTCCTAGTCATCTCGAGTAGGGGGTCCTTACAATAAGCTTACAGTATTTCATAGCTTGCAGCATGAACACGCACTAGGTGTTTGTATTTGTGGGGTGAACTTGGTCTTCTACCACACTGCATTTCAAAGAACAGGAGTAGAGTACCCAGTAAAGTTGCAAAACCTTGTGAGAAATTTAGCAAGTTGGACAGACATCAGAGAGGGAGAAGAGCTCTCTATACCTCCTTTCTCCCATGGAGCAAAGCTGTAGGCTGGCTGAACTCTAGCAATCCCTTCTTTTTTGAATCAGCCCTCTGTGATGAGGTTGTACTCGATTGGATTGCTGAGTTGTAAATATACAACATGCTTCCCATGTTGTTATTTAGAAAGTGTAGTTACTTGTTAGAACCTCATATGTTGGTGTTCAGCAGAGTTGTAGTAGTGAATGTTAAGTTTGAAAAGAAATCGGTTCCAAACATTCTCCATTTATCAGTTACCTGCTTAATCAAATTTCTGTATAGAGTTCTCTGAATAAGTATTCTTTTGAGTCTTTTGGTATATTTTAAGTATTTCTGCTCTATGTGTTAATGAAAATCCTTCAGTTATGAAATACTTATTTTAGGTTTGTGGGTTTTTTACCAAATTCAGTTAGCTTTGATTTCGCAGTCTTAAAGTGTCACTACCAGGATGAGTGTGTTTATACTGTGGATTCTGTTTGACTGTATCTGTGATTGCATGTTCCTGATATAGAATGGAGACAATGCAACTATGGTGGCAGAGATGGGTATGGCAGGACTACCTGAGATTAAATCCAATTTATTGGTTTTATAGGACTTACTTATTTTCAGGCTGATAATAGTATCAAGGAAAGTCAGCTTAAAACTAGCTGAGGCCAAAATCAGCATAGTGATAGGAGTAGTAAGAACCTGAAAGTGGTATTTGTGGGTAATTTGGTAAGCAGGAGTATAGTGATGTCTTAAATCTTAATTGTAAAGATGTCTTACAAAAGAGGCACTAGTACCATTCCCACTTTTCAGCATGTATAAATATTAATCTTTATGTAGGATTTCAAGTTTTCTTCCTCTAATTTTCCTTGGTATGATATTAAGTAAACAGAAGTGTGTGTGTGTGCGCGCGTAGAGGAAATCTGCTACAACATAGAAAGAGAATAGTTGAAAGACAGATTCCCTGTCTTGGATAAAAGATAAACTCTTTGCAGTACTTACTTCTACTTGACTTTTCCTGTGTGTATATATATGCAATCTGTAAGTGGAAAACTTTCTACTATCAGTTGCACTGCAAGCTAAGAATATCTTCTTATTCTTGTCTGAATCAACTTTAAACCAGCTTGCCAGCCAGTAAAGTTTTAATGCTCAATAGCTTTTCATCATATTAGAATTGTGTTCTGTGTACTGAATTTTTCTACACTTTTTGATCTCAGGGCAAAGGCTTAGGCACCAACATTATCACATTGATATCTTTACTTTCATTAGTCTTCCACATGTGCATTCATTGCATCTGCAGTGATGAGACAGCAATTGGAGCATTCAAGATGCTCATTGGGAGCTACTGATGTTTAGAAACCTAATGCCTGTCTCATAGGGCCCAGTCTTAAAACCCGGTGGGATTTTTGTCTGCATGTGGAGTTGTAAGCAGTCTTCCTGTGACAGGGCTACTGAGTTGTGAAAAAGAAAAAAGGGATATCTAATTTGTTAGAACAAAAATCTACTGCAGTGGCTAGCTGGTATTTTCCATCATTTTGCCAGGCATGCTAAGAGTTAGTTGTTTCTTTCAGCTGTATGCCGTTTCCTCTTTGGCTTTTGCTTTTGTTTTCTCTTATACCCCTACCCCATCCACCTTGGTCCTGACTCTAGATTGAAAGTAGATTATATGAAGGGATACAAAATGACAGTTTTGCTCTGTGTCTGTGATCCTTCTTAAGTTACGGTATGTATTAATTTATTTAAATCTTTTGAGGTGTGCTTAACAAATAACTAACCTGAAAGTGTTTAGCAAGACACTAGCCATGACAAAACTTTTTCATATAAATATAATATTGTTGGGGAGTTCCAGAATTTATGAGGCTTTTTACACATGAAGTTAATTTAAAACAAAACAAACCCAAACAAACCAACCAACCCAAAAAAAGAACTTCTTAACAGAGATTTTTGTCCCTTCTAGTACGTAGCTGAAATATATACAGGCAGTAAAACATAGAAAACGGTTTAAACCCAGGATATAACATAGAAAGCAGTAAGGTGGGTTTTTTAATTTTATGGGGAGTGACATATCATCAACATAAGGAAATATGCTATTATGCTTGCTGAGCTTAACCGTTCATGAATTTACAACCTAGAAAACTTGGAACAACTGGCACTAGACAAGATAGTAGCAAGAAGGGGTAGATAAATATTAAATCTTTGAACGGGTTTTGGACAATGACAAATGTTAAATTATTTAGTAATATTTAAAGATTAGTTGATCAATCTTCACTGCAACCCAGTAAGTATTCCTAAGCCGCATTTAACACATGATGATTCTTAAATCAGAGAAGCTAAACTAAAAATGTTAAAATGTGGGTAGAATTTGTGTTCCTTTCGTGACTGGCTCTACATTTAGGATACTGGATGCTTCTGTATTCAGGATAGGCACAAATATGCATGAGACTTTCCAGGAATGGAACCTCAGGCACCCATACCCTGGCTTGGATGATCTGGTTCTTAGGGCTAGGGTGCTTTTGATTTTTGACTAAAGGAAACAATAAATATTTTGGTTGTCCTTGGATGTTGGTGTCAGTCTTTGCCAACATTCTTTGAAAAGCAGACTACATTTAGGAAATCTAGAGGCTCTGGATTATTGTGTTTCTCAAAGCAAAAGTAGTGAGCAGTAGTGGAGCCAGTAATGTGCTCTTATGGTAAAAGCAGGTGATGTTGCATTAGGAGGAGTGGTGCCAGTAGGTCAAAGGATCTGATCCTTCCCCAGTACTCGGCACCTGGAGTAGTGTGTCCGTTTCTGCACTCACCAGAACAAGAGAGAGATGGACCAACTGGAGAGAGTCCACTAAATGGCCACTAAGATGTTTAAGGCTGAGAGAGTAGGGACTGTTCAGCTTACAGAAGACAAGGCTCTGGGACCAATCTCTTAAATTTAGATAAATACATGAAGGGAGGGTATAAAGAATAATAGAATTGTTTGGTTGGAAAAGACCTTTAAGATCATCGAGTCCAACCGTACCACTCCACTACTAAACCATGCCTCTAAGCACCTTGTCTGCCCGTCTTTTAAATACCTCCAGGGATGGGGACTCCCCCACTTCCCTGGGTAGCCTGTTCCAGTGCCTGATAACCCTTTCAGTGAAGAAATTTTTCCTAATATCTAATCTAACGCTCCCTGGTGCAACTTGAGGCCATTTCCTCTCGTCCTATTGCTTGTTACTTGGGAGAAGAGACTGACACCCACCTTGCTCCCCCCTCCTGTCAGGCAGTTGTAGGGAGCGATAAGGTCTCCCCTCAGCCTCCTCTTCTCCAGGCTGAACGCCCCCAGGCCCCTCAACGTTCCCCATCAGCCTTGGGCTCCATACCCCTCACCAGCTTCATTGCCCTTCTCTGGACGCACTTCAGCCCCTTAATGTCCTTCTGGGAGTGCAGTGTCACCAGTGCCAAGTACAGGTGAAGGATGAATTCCCTCTTCCTGCTGGCCATGCTATTTCTGATAAAAGCCAGGATGCTGTTTGCCCTCTTGGCCACCTGAGCACACTGCTGGCTGTCTCATGTTCAGCTGGCTGTTGACCAGTACCCCCAATTCCCTTTCTGCCAGGCAGCTTTCCAGCCACTCATCCCCAAGCCTGTAGCGATGCATGGGGTGGTTGTGACCCAAGTGCAGGACCCGGCACTTGGCTGTGTTCAACCTCATATAGTTGGCTGCAGCCCATCGACCCAGCCTGTCCAGATGCCTCTGTAGAGCCTCCCTACCCTCAAGAAGATCAACACTTCCACCCAGCTTAGTGTCATCTGCAACTTTACTGAGGGTGCATTCGAGCCCCTCATCCAGCCAGTGGATAAAGATGTTAAACAGAACTGGCCCAAACACTGAACCCTGAGGAACACCACTTGTTTTTTACCCAGCAAAGAGTATGCCTGTCCAGGCCATGAGCAGCCAGTTTCTCAAGCAGAATGCTGTGGGAAGTGGTGTCAAAGGCTTTACTAAAGTCCAGGTACACTACATCCACAGCCTTTCCCTCGTCCACTAAGTGGGTCACCTTGTCATAGGAGGAGATCAGGTTAGCCAAGCAGGATCTGCCTTTCATAAACGCATGTTGACTGGGCCTGATCTTCTTTTTGACTTGGACATGCTGTGTGATGACACCTAAGATGATCTGCTCCATGACCTTCCCTGGCACAGAGGTCAGACTGACAGGCCTATCCAGATCCTCCCTCTGGCCCTTCTTATAAAGGGCATCACATTTATCAACCTCCAGTCATCCAGAACTGCTGATATATGATGGAAGGGGCTTGGTGAGCACCTCCACCAGCTGCCTCACAGCCCTTGGGGGGACCTTGTCCGGCCCCATGGACTTGTGTATGTCTAATTGGCCAAGCAGGTCACTAACCCTTTCCTCTTGGATCATGGGAGCTCTGTTCTGCTCCCCGCCCCTGTCTTCTGGCTCAAGGGGCTGGGTACCCAGAGAACAGCTGACCTTACTATTAAAGACTGAGGCAAAGAAAGCATTAGCCTCATCCTTTGTCACTATAGCTCCCCCTGCATCCAGTAAAGGATGGAGATTCTCCTTGGCTCTCCTTTTGTTAATATATTTATAGAAACATTTTTTTATTATCTTTCACAGACTTGGCCAATTGAAGTTCTAGTTGGGCTTCAGCCCTTCTAATTTTCTCTCTGCATGTCCTTGCAACATCCTTGTAGTCCTCCTGAGATGCCTGCCCCTTCTTCCAAAGCTCATAGACTTTCCTCTTTTTTTCTGAGATCCAGCCAAAGCTGTCTGTTCAGCCAGGCCAGTTTTTCTTCTCCACCTGCTCATCTTCCAGCACATGGGGATGGCCTGCTCTTGCACCTCCAGGATTTCCTTCTTGAAGAGCGTCCAGCCTTCTTGGGTTCCTTTCCCCTTTAGGACTTCTTCCCAAGGGACTTTGTCAACCAGCTTTCTGAACAGTCCAAAGTCTGCCCTCCAGAAGTCCAAGGTGGCAGTTCTGCTGACCCCCCTCCTTACTTCTCCAAGAAGTGAGAATTCTATAATTTTATGATTGCTGTGCCCCTGGTGAAAGAAGACAGAGCCAGGCTCTTCTCAGCGGTGTTAAGTGACAGATGAGGCCATGGGCACATACTGAAAGACAGGAGGTTCTGTCTGAGCATAAAGAAACAATTCTTTACTCTGAGGGTGACTGAGCACTGGACCAGGCTGCCCAGAGGGAGGGGCTGTGGAGTTTCCCATCCTTGGAGATAATCAAAAGCTCTCTGGACAGGGTCCTGGGAAACTGGCTTGCAGTGGCTCTGTTTGAGCAGGGATGTTGTACCAGATGACCTCCAGAGGTCCCTCCAAACATCAACCATTCTGTGACAAGCTGCAGACTACTTCCAATTCTGTTGCTAGTCACTCTGCTGAGTTTGAGTACCTCCAGCCTCTTATTTCTTTTGTGTTATGATTGTGTTTATGTACTTGGATTTTGCTTGGAAGTTACTGCAACAGCCAGTTACTTGTAGAATTGGACTCTCTTGAAAACACTAAATTAGTAAAATTGCTGTACAAAAGCAAGGAGTTCACAGGATGGGGAAAGGAGAGCTTCCACAAGAGTACTGAGAGGGTGCATCTTAGATGGTATTAAAAGAAAACTGGAAACTCTGACTCAGACCTTAGATGTCTCAGGTGACTTGCTAAAGGACCATGAAAATGATGCTGTCTTCTGAATATTCTTTGTCTTTTTATATTAGGTTATTTCTTACCTGGCAGATGTTCCCTGACTGAGAATGGCATGGTGCGGAGGACACTGCAGTAGAAGTGTTTAATCCCCCTTTCTTTGGTATGTTTTCATAATAAAATGTGTTTTATTTATAACGTGAGTTATTGCAGACGTATCTGCAAAATAATGATGAGATGCAGGAATATGGGGCTGACTTCATTAAAAGCCATTATAATCACAATGCAAAAAAAAATTGTGTTGCATTTCTATCACTTTATGGCTTATTTAAAATAATTTTGAAGGAGCAATGTCTGAAGCTCTTGCATTCATTGAATAATTATGATCAGATGTTAAGGTAAGTAATGTGGTGCTCTAAATCCAATGCTCAACCACTGAAAGGTTTTTGTGTCATGAAAGCTGTAGGAATACTTTCTGGTTCTTCTCAAGGCATTAAAACTTGCATTTCTGCTATGGTTCTGAGGAATTATAGGGGAACTGAGTTCCAAGTACTGAAATTCTCATATGCATTGCACTGATTTAAATATATGTGCAGCATTACTGAGGAAGTATGCATACATTGTGCATCTTAAGAAGAGTGCAGCTGTGGAGATTGTCTTAAAATCAGTCATCTTTCAGTGTGGTCTAGTTTTTCAGAGACTAAACTATCTGCTTCTTAGTGCTAATAACATAAATTCTTCAATGCAGAAAACCCTAAACCCCTTAATTAACAGGAAAACTTAATATATGCTTAAAGGCTCTGGTGAGTTTCAGCCTGATGCTTTGATGGATGCAGAACTGTTGGCAGAAAGATTCCAGTTCAGCTGGGTACAAATCTTACAACATAAGACTCTAACTTACATAGGATGAAATGGAGCTTAAATACATAGGCACCTGAAGGTTAAGCATGAGTACCCTCCTTGCAAGGAGTTCTTTGATTTTGTTTTCAGTCAAGTATCAGGCAGTTTAGCATTGTTCACTTTCCAAAAACCCCTTTCCAGCAAAGCCAACACTACCAAAGGGAAAGAAAGCGAGTGTCTCCAGATTGTGTTTGGTGAAATTTCTTTGCAAGCATCCAGCATAATTCCAGCTTCCTCAGTTTCATCCGTGAACAGAGGGTAATATTTACACTTGGACAGCCAGCTATCTGATTTGCAGACAAGATGACCTCTGCCCATAAAGTTTCAACATGAATTCCATTAGGAATCGGGACTCAGAACTTCTAGAGTTTTAGGGTAGGCTTTCCTTGTCTAAAGTCTTCACTTCTACTGTGCTGTAAGGCAGTAATTTCTGAGCACTGACTGTTTTAAGCCCTCATGCTGAACAGCAAGGTTTTTTCTTCCTCTTCCTGTCACTGATAATTTTATTTGGATTTGTTAGGGTGGGTTCAGAGCCAGCAGCAGAACTTGACTGAACTAAGAGTGACACGTGTCAGATTCTTGGATTTTCTATTATTCAAATACTTCTAAAATAATTACCTTTAGGCCAGGTGCTTGGCTATTTCTGGTCCCCTGCCATTCCTGTTTTGCTTTAAGGCAAGAAAAGAGGAGTTCCCTTGCATAGAAAAATCTCCAGTGTAGATCTAATGCAACTTCCCTATGATGGATCTACTGCCTCAAATCCTGTTTCCTGATTTGCCACAGATGCATTGGAGTATCTAAGAGAAGGGACAAAAATACTGCATGTTTTGGTGATGCTGTCTGGTAAAAAACCCAGTTAATGGGAAGGAGGATATCAGCACCATTTTCAATTGTAATGTGTCCCCCTGCTATTTTTTGTTTGCTCCCCTCTACCCCCACTGTTACTTAGATGCTTCTGGGCATCTAGCCTTGGATGCTCTTACCCATCTAGGCTGTGGATCACCAGAGATACAGCTGCTCTGTATAATGCAGTACAACAAAGCTATCTCCAAGTGAGATTCCTTGAGTACTGGAAGCAGTGTACCTATGTTAGTGACCTGAGCAAATCTCTGCATTTACCTTGCTTGGTAGAGCTTGGTGCTAATGCAGTTAAATTACTTTGAGCTAGTTTGGGTATAGAAAACTCTAGGTTTAGAGAAACTGAGCTATGGTCTGAGGAGACAGGTAGTCTGGATTTTACAGATTCTCCGCAGTCTTGGAATTAGCTCTTGTACAACAGGTCAATGTGTTTTTGTACACTTAATAAACACATTTGGATATCTCTGTTTAAATTTTTGAGGGGAGTGAAATATCAGTGAAGTTGTGTTGATTTCACTGGAAGCAGAGAGCTCTACAAATTGGACCAATTAGGTGTCCAAATGGAACTTCAGAATTAAGCCACCTTCAAATTAGTATTTTTTTTTATTTTCTTCTCTCCAACCTACTGGTCTACCACAATAATCTTTTTTTCTTTTTAATAATGTCTGTGAAAACTTCTGAAGATAATAAAATAAAAAATAAAATGCCCATAGTGTTCTGAAAAAATAAAACACTATGAGGCTACTGACTTGAAACTGGTTTATTTTTAAATTTGTCTTCAGATGACTAAAGACAAAAATAGGTCTTTTCTGCCTCTGCAACAAAACAGAAAACAATTTTTTTGGGTATGTAATGCAGTGTTGCACTTGTTAACTGTTGACCATGTCTTTACACTACAGGAATTTTTGGAACTATGAGTGATCAGTCAAGCAGAAGCCAAGCTGAAGCAACAACTCTGATGAATGACAACTCAAAGCAGAAAGAATGTTTTTTAATAACTTAAGGCATTGCCTGTAGAAAGGGAAAACAAAGGATTTGCAGTCTATTCATAATCTTAATTTCTGAAGGGGTATGTGTGTGCACATGTGCATGCATGTCTGTGCACGTTAAAGATCTAATGTTATTTAGAAAACCCAGAGAGAAAAGATGGTGAAGCTGAAAATTCCAAAGCTTGCAATGTTTTCTGTGACTACTGCAGTGGATAATCTAGGTTACTCCCTTTCTTTAATTGCATGTGTGAAAAAATTTCATGGAGACTGTGCCTATGTGGCAAGGGAACTTTGTATCAAAAGCAAAGAAATTATTAACACTAAATTTGAGTTCTTGATTTACATATTAGCATATGCTAAGCTGCTTCCTCCTCCATCAGCTAATGTGTAGTTAGATGCATAGTTAGATGCCATTCTGCATTACTGCATAACACAATATTAGCAGCTCTGTAGGGCAAGATAGTATGGATGTCAGGTGCTCCACACCAACTATGTGTTTCGTGGTAATTTTCTTCATACCAATTCGAGTCCAGTCCTTTCAGATGAATATGAATTAACATTTGTAGTAAGTTTTAAGTGGGCCTCTGAGGTATATCTTCCAGCTTACTTTCATCCAAAAAGTATCCTGTTTGTGTGCTTTGAGACCACTCCACAGCATAAGCCAAAACACAGTAAGTGGGGATAGCTGGGAAGTTTGTGCATGACAGATATATATTCAACTGAATTATTTAAGAATTTCCACTGAAATAAATTACGTTTTTTATATATATGTTATTTTGCACTGAAAGCATTCCAGAATAGGTTTTATTTTCTAAGGAGCAGTGAAATCAAACCAGAAATACTGACTGCTAGAAGAATGTGACTTTTAAAAGTGATGATGTCATCAATGATGCAAGTAAAACCATTTCAGAGATACTGTGTTAAAAATTAGTTATGCTGCCAATATGGAGATAGTCTGTTTTAATTTCTTGATCAGCTTTGAGATAACAGTAGCTGCTCAAATGTTGAAAGAAAGAATAGTAGAGTAACTTTTTTTCTCTTACTCTGGTGGCGAGGGACCCTTTCTGCACATGGTGACATGGTTTATGTAACAGGAATGCTCAAATGCCCTGGGAAAATGTGACCTATGAGGAAAGATTAAAAATGGGTGTTTAGTCTAGAAGGTGTGGTGGATTGACCCTGGCTGGATGCCAGGTGCCCACCAAAGCCATCCTATCACTCCCCTCCTCAGCTGGACAGGGGAGAGAAAATATAACAAAAGGCTCGTGGGTCAAGATAAGGACAGGGAGACATCACTCCTCGATTACCATCATGAGCAAAACAGACTTGGGGAAATTAGTTTATTACCAGTCAGTTACCCAGCAGGGTAACAAGAAATACAAACTAAATCTCAAAACACCTTCCCCCACCCCTCCTTCCTGGGCTCAACTTCTCTCCTGAGTTCTCTACGTCCTCCCTGCCAGCAGTGCAGGGGAATGGGGGCTGGGGTCAGCTCATCACACATTGTCTCTGCTGCTCCTTCCTTCTCAGGGGGAGGACGCCTCACACTCCTCCTCCAGCATGGGGTCCCTCTCATGGCAGACAGTCCTCCATGAACTTCTCCAGCATGGGCCCTTCCCACGGGCTGCAGTTCTTCATGAACTGCTCCAGTGTGGGCACTTCCACAGGGTGCAGTGCTTCAGTAGCAGACTGCTCCAGTGTGAGTCCCCCATGGGGTCACCAGCCCTGCCAGCAAACCTGATCCAGCGCAGGCTCGTCTCTCCACAGGTCCTGCCAGTAGCTTGCTCCAGTGCAGACTTCCCATGGGGTCGCAGCCTCCTTTGGGCTTTACCCTGCTCCAGCGTGAGGTCCTCCCCAGGCTACAGGTGGAGATCTGCTCCACCATGGGCCTCCATGGGCTGCAGGGGGACAGCCTGCCCCACCATGGTCTTCACCACAGGCTGCAGGGGAATCTCTGCTCTGGCACCTGGAGCACCTCCTCCCCTCCTTCACTGACCTTGGTGTCTGCAGGACTGTTTTCTCTCACATCCTCTCGCTTATCTCTCTCTGGCAAGTGTTCCAGAGCAGGTTTGTTGTTTTTTTTTTTTTCCTTTCTGAAATATGTTATCCCAGAGGCACTGATGGGCTTGGCCTTGGCTGGCAGCGGCTCCGCCTTGGAGCCGCCTGGCATTGGCTCTGTCAGACACAGCAAAAGCTTCTGGCAGCTTTTCACAGAAGCCACCCCTGTAGCCCCTCTGCTACCAAAACCTTGCCATGCAAAGTCAGTGTGGAAGGACAAGACTGAGGGTAGATGTGGGTTTTCAAATGCATCAAGTATTGTAAAGAGGAAGCGAATGATCTTTTCCTTGGATGCAGGACATGAAATAATGACCTTAAGTTTCACTAGAGATTAAGGCTAGATAATTAGAAGAGCTTTTTATTTGCAAATGTGGAGTAGATTTTTGAAAGAGCTTTGAAACCTCTGGAGGTTTAAAGAATAAGTAACAAACAGGGCTCAGAATGGCTCAGTGTAGCTGGGCATGCCTGGGAGAACTAGATGGATTGGACAATTTCTTGAGGAAACCCCTCTAGATCTATTTAATGATGGGTAATAAAACATTAGTCTGTCTTCTGTGAACAGTGATCCATGCTTTTAATTCTTGATGTGCAGTGTGCAATAGAAACAGGGTGTGACTGAAATCTTAAAGAAAGGCAAACCACAGTCAGAGCTCAGTCTAGTGAGCTAAGAAGCTGACTCTTTTTTTTTTTTCTGTACCTGATGGATTCCAAACTCTTGGGAAGTGATTTAAAACAAACCTAAACCAAGGTCTGAATTTTCCATCATGCTCATTGTCCTTAGAGACACATGTCAGCCATATAAATATAAGTATTTTGCTGATACTGGTGTCTAGCACATATGTTGCAAATCCTAAGGAATGCAGAAGTTATGTTGTGTAGTATCAAGTGATTTTCTAGTTATGCTTTTGAATTAAAAAACCCCAACAAAACCCAAACCTGAAATAGAAGTTGAAAGCTTCATAGGTAAAGACAGTTAAATGGCTTTCAAATGGCTGGGCTCTTTTAAAGTATATTTGAGAAGTTGATTTTAAAAAAAATCCACTCTATGAATTTGTCTTGGTGACTCAGTTGATTTAACTGTTGATCATGCTTTTAATATTTCTTCTTTTTTTTTTTTTTTTTTTTTTTTTTTTTCTGATGCGATAATCTCAGTTAAATTAGCTAAACCAGTTTGCAGATCAGGATTTGAAAACACTGAACTGCAATATGCCAGTTTCTATACTTTTGATTTCTCCTGCTCCCCATCCCTTCCTTATACGCTAGGAGAAAATGTTCTGTCTAGTTTTGATTTATTTTGCATAACACAAACTAAGCTTGTTAAGTCCAAGTCAATTATAATGAAATCTTTGAGCATACATCAGTTTCCCAGAAAATTGTATTGTGTAATCCAGCACTTCACTATTCTGACAAGCTGAAGAAATGTTTCCGGTAGAGGAATCAATCAGAAGGAATGAATCATCATCTGTGGGGAAAGGAGAAAAAAAAACCAAACCAAACCACCAAAAATATTGTCCTCTGTGAATTAGACTTAATTTGGTTTTGAGTGAACTCAGGCTACCTTTAAAAAGGTTATAATCCAGATTAGCCAGTGATGTTGCAAAACAGTGTTGAAGTTGTTTGTTGTATTTGCCTTCTCTATTTGGCTGACAGAGGGAAAGATCAGGAGCTGATGGAGTGACTTCCTCTGAACCTTTCATCCCAGATTCTGTTGTTGCTGCTCAATCTTGGCAGGAGTTCTCACACTTTCTCTTAGGAAGAATAACTGTCAGACTTCTTTTGCTTGAATGTGTTAGTGTTGCATTGTGTCCTGAAGGAAATAGTCAAAGTTTACTTGTTCCATTATATTATCTCTTGCTGAAGAAAAACATGTTGAACTTTTTCTGTATGACCCTCTGTCCTTTGTAAGCATGTGTTCTGTAGAAACCACTGATACAAAAGTTACTGCACTTAAAGTGCATCTGAAGATGATGTCAGCTGTTCTTTGTGGTGGGAGCCTTAAATAGATTTCCAAGGTGAAACTATTTACTGCAGATATGAACTTGTCATTTTATTTCTAAAGTAGGATTTGATCACTAGATTACAGTAATCCTATTCTTGGCACATAAATTGCAGAAAATGTAAGTCTGAGATCAAAATCGCTTCCAATGCGATGTAGTTCACTTTGAGTTCTGATATGTCAGGGTTTAGACTTCTACTCGAGTAACTTCATTTGCCTTTGCTTCTTTAGAATAACTTGTCTGTTGTGTGACAATGTCAAAGTAGTTGGTCTCTTTAAATGATGGTAAAAGAAGAGAGGTAGTTTGGAAAGCGGCTCCTGCAGCACGCTGTGCTCATATTTACATAGTTGGGGATGTGAAGGAACATCATCAATTTCTGCCTTACTAAATAGGGCAATGATGTTGCATAATTGTTTGGAGATTTTCTATTTTGGGGTGGTTTTATAAGCAATATTACCATGCATATACTGAAGGTGATGATAACATAATTTGAACAATGGAGTACCTCAGTTTGTTTCAACATAAGCTGGAAAATAACTTATCAGTTATTTTATTGGTTTACTTTAAAAATACCTGTGTAGGAATCTCAAAAGTAAAAATAGTACTGGGGACACTGAAGATACATAATGCTCTGGTCTAATCCAGTATTCTCATTCTCACAGCAAGGCGGTCACAAAGAGCTGTCAAGCCCAGGGTTTTATCTCTGGTTGCAGCCAGTAACAGGCACTTCAGCATGCAAGACCACAAACCTAGAGAGGTATGCTATTGAGAAGTCCCTCTGGCTCAGCAAGTTCTACAAATTGTACAGTGCCTACTCTGTTGCAGTTAATAAGCCTTGATTGATTTTCTTTGCCTATAAATATATCTTTTCACTTAATTTAACCTGTTTTACCATTTTAAGAATTTTTTTTTGAGTATTTCTGTTTGGACTGTGCTTTTCACAAAGACTCCTGAAGCTTTCTTCTGGGTGGTAGTTTGTAGTTCTGAGCCCTTCACTGAGTATGGATCAGTAAGGTGAAATGAAGGGAAGGAGAACTAACTTCAAGATAGTTGAGTAACTGTGATTAGAATAATAATGTTTAGAAAACAAAAAATATAGCAGCTGAAAAAGGGAGGAAATTCTTTGTTAGTCAGAAATGGCGGGTTGAAAGATAACATTTCTGCTGAGGGAAGAAACTTAAAGAGACTCTGTGACTTAGTTTAAAAAAAAAAAAAAAAAAAGGACTTGTTAATTTAAAACTGTATTTGAAGTCCCGTGTAAACTTTGTATTCAGGAGAAGCAGGAATTAAAATTGCTTATCTGATGACCTATGAATGTGTTTGATATATTGTGAAGATGATTTTGTTCAAGTTGGAATATGGTAAGGATTCTTTGACTCTTAGTAGGCAAAGAACTGAAGCAGTTAATAAATTCATTTCTTAGAAAACCTTTTGTAAACTTACTTTTACAGGTTGATTTACTACAGTATTATAAAAAGGTGGCTCAGAAACATAATTTAGGTGGCTATAAATTTCAGATATTATTCAACATACTGCATCATTTGTTGCAGGAGGGGGGAAAACAAACTGCAAACGATGACACTAAAGCCATGACAGTGGAGCATATGGTGTGGAAACTCTGTAGTATAGGGTGATGGTTTGGTTAGTGGAACTTCTGATGTCTAAATGCTGTTACATTTCACATCATCTGCTCTAGACACCCTGTGCTGGAGAAATTGTATATTCACCTGGCCACAGAACTTAGTTTAGTTAAACGCTGATTTTATTGGTGTTTTTTGTTTGTTTGTTTTAATTAGGATCTTGATGTGAGTTTCACCAAGAGAACTCCTGAGCTCTGTTTCTTTAGCTCTGCAAGAAATGGGGAGGAAAATGTTAGGTTTACAAGCTCCTAATGCATATGCTATATGTCTCTGAGTTCTGGGAAAGCTTCACATTTATAATAAGCTTTAAAAAAAATTTCTGTAGGGAATTAAAAAAAAAAAAAGTCTTGACATTCTTGCTTTGGTTTTATTTATTTGTTTATTCCATCCTCCTCCAAGACATTAAGATCAACCTAATTAAAAAAAAAAATAAATCAACACATTTGGTTTGAAATCCATTATGTTTAAGTGCAAAACTGGATAGTTATTTTGGTTTTGTTCCTTGAGCTGTTTAAGTACGGATTTTTGAGATTTTCTACAATTGTGCAAGATCAATCTAAGTGATTCATGAGATCAGTTTTTTTACACCTTGCTTAATTTCTAGCAGGTGGGGCTTTGAGAAAATAACCCAACAGCAGTGCAGTCTACATTTGCAATGATATGCAAACCTCTCTGACACGAAGTATGGCAGCTGTCTAATACTGGACTGTTGCTTGGCAGTTTTTTTTTTTCAGCAGTGGTTTGCTAATGTATTAGCTGTGCAGACATTTTGTTGTGCAAAACATGATTTCACATCGATATGCAGGCAGTTTTTTTCTCTAGCAAATTGTACCTTTTGCGTTTTGCCTTCCAGTGTATACATCTTAGTGTTCTATTCATGGCTATACAAAGCTTTAAATAGAACTTGCTGTTTGTCTCTCTCATGAATCATGCATTCATCAGCATGTGTGATACATTATTAATCTTTAATCTGAGGTTTTAAGTGTTGTCACTGAAAGCATGCATCTTAGCCTATCTTAATATTTCTAAGACAGGAAAAAAATACCAAAATCATTCATTATACTTGTTTTTCTTATGAGTGGTTTAGATGAAAATCAAATTACTCTGTTTACACTTATGAAAGCTTTTAAACTGGGACACAAGTGGAAAAATAATATTTAAGGAGGGAGATGGAGTACATAGTTGCTTGATTTTAGCATTGTTCTGCCTGTAGGAACCGTCTGCCATTAGTTACAGCTCATGCACTCAGACCATGAAGTCTACCTTTTATTTCTCTAGGTGTATGTAAGCAATGCCAACTGTAGAAGGAGGAAAGATTGTTCAGATTTTGGGAAGCTTCAGTGGAACACGTTATGGTGTACTGAACTGTAATAATATCCCCTGAATTTAACATTATTTTTGTTGTGAGCAAATACACAGAAAAAAGAAATGCCAAAATCTACAAAATGTCTACAAAACTTCCAACAAATTGTGCAGACCCTTTCTAACTTTGATCTTTAATTTAGTCATCTGAGACAATGAGTTAAAGAGAAATAAAGATGAGTTTGTTTCATTATGAAGTTACGTGTGGCCACTTGGACTTTTTGTAGGCTGGATCTAGGTTCAGCTTGATTCTGATTCAGTTTAACTTTGTTTCAATTTCTTTTTTCTCAATGTTTACAAGGTAGGCCATTTTTTTTAAAGCTATTATGTGGCCTAAGAAGCCTTATTTATGGCCAGTGGGGACTAAATTGGAAGAAAATAAGTTCAAATTCAAAAGCAGTAACATGGCCAGATTTTGCATGGTGCTAAGCACCTTCTGTGAGTTGCTGCAACTAATTGTGGTAGGAATTAGTTGAGATGCCTTGTTAATTTTCAGGCAGATATCTGTACTCTGCAGACTGATAATTTAATGAAATGTAATAATAATGGTAATTTAGGAATTTGGTGAAAAATAAATACAAAGAATCAAGTGGACACTTGATCATTGCAGAATGCAAATGCTAGAGAATGGTAATGCTAGTATAGTGAATATGGAATAGAGAAGATGTCACATAGCCCAATGGTGTAGTCACTATAATCAGACTATTGGAGTGACAATTTTATGGTTCTTAAACGCATGCTATTGCAAAACAGAATAACTTTTGGAAGTAAAACTAGAGATGTTTTAAGATCATCTTTGTAAGAAGTTAAAGGGGGGGAGGGGTGAAAGGACTTGAACTTTGAAAAAGCAAAGTTTGAAGCTTTTGGTCTTTTCTGCAGTCTGTGCTGTTCTCAGTTGCTGTCTGCTGATCCCATTCCAGGACTTCAGATTCTGACTTACAGTGCCTGCCTACCTAAGACTATATAGTCTGACTTCAAGGACTTGTAACGTTACAGATCAATATGTTTGTGTAAGTTAAGTGTTTGAGGTGTGTGCTTGCATGGGATTCTTATGCAGTGGGAGCCACTGGGAGATTTGGGTGGGGGGGAAGGAATCTTTTTGCTGTGGGAAAGATGCTGCCTGGGATATTCAGCTGAAAGAGAGCTGGGAGAATGTCCCTAGCTAAACTAGAAAATGTAGCTGTTGTAAATGGAAATGTCTATTCAGAGAGCTACAAGGAGATAGAAGGACTAGACCACCAAATATCTTTGTTCCAACGCTTGGCTAGGGTGTGCAGAAATCATTCCCTTGGCTGCTGAACAGGAAGTGTTTCAAACCTCAATATTAAAGGTAATGGAAGATCTTCTCTTCCCCCTCCTTCAGTTGACGCTTCCTGAACAAGAGAAGATCTTGTGTTTATGTACAAAAATACCTTGTTTGAACAAATGGAACTGTTGCTTTCTCATTCTGTAATTCAGGTCATGATTAATTATATGCAGTTTTAAAAATGCAGTTTAGATGAAGCTACAATATGCAAGCAGAATTGTTTAATTCTCAGTCATTCTTGGTGAAGAAATACTTGCTTTGTGATTCAGTGATGTACTTTAAATTATTTGCTTGGTGCTGGGGTCACTAGATACTGTCCTGCATCAAAATACAGTACCTATGTTGCTAAACTTATTCTCAAGGCTAACACTGATATAACTTTGACTTATTTTTCACTTTAACTTTGGATTTTAGACTGAGTTTGTTGGCACTGGATTCTTACACCTGCTTGTTACTTTTATTGAAAAGGTAGTATTTCAAATTAAGATGGCCTCTTTGAAAGAAAACAATCAGTTCATATCTAACTCAAAGTTTTAGTACCACGTTACACCTAAAGTTTTCATCTATGCACTCCTGCTATTCAGCTACTTCTGTTTGTTTTCTGTGTGTGCATCTTGTCTGCAGCCACTTCTGATGTTTTTGGGTTTTTTTCTTACACAGCAATAAAAGGGGAGAAAGTATTAAGAACAGGAGACTAGCTACAAACACGACAGCAGCTATAAAAATTAAGGCAGTTTTAGTACTCCTGACAGGCAGAGTTGGTAGTCTCTTAATTAAACCTGTTGTAGTTACAGCTTTCTTGATAATTCATGCAGTTGTTCTGAACCCTCTTCTTTAGTGCAGACTTCCCTAAAATGATGCAAATCTATTGGATACAAACTGGTCCTAAATATTTAATCTCTTTAATATTGTCAATTCTTGCAGTGTTTGGGCTGTTGGGCTCCTCCTGTTACAGCTGTTGAAGTATTTTATTCATAAAAGACTGTATTGAGGCAAAATACTTATATATGTGTTCTTTAGGTCCTGATCAAACTGTCAAAAAAAAAAAGCAGACTGTTATACAGTGTTAAATAGTCTGTATTTGTGTGTGTTTGCATACTTGCATTCAGAACCATTTGAACTGTATGCATGTGTGTGTATACACTGTACTTTGTTTCATCAAAATAATGTGAAATTAGTTAAAAGTGGTATGAATCATGATGACAGAGGTGGTGCCTTGGTATCCAAGATACATTAACGTGCTGATAAGTTACTTGTTTTCCTGCTGTGAGAACTGGTTGCTGTATTTGATTCTTTAGCTGAATACAAACTAAATTAAATCTGCAGTGACCTATATTGTGCTCTAGCTAATGACCCAGTTAACCTCTGGTTAATTTTCTGTCTCTCGGTGTCCTGGGAACAGGGACATGTTTACTTCAGTTGCCACAAACCTTTAGAAATGTGCCACTGGCATTTATTATTCTAGAGCTGTGTGTTTTAATAGAAATTACCTAATGGGCCATGGGGGTCTGCAGAAGTTGTAGAATGCCAATGAGGAGTTTTCTTTCATTTTTCCTCCACCCTGATTTACATGACTAAGCTTTTAGCTTTTCTTGGGTTTGTTTTTGTTTCTTGAGTATTGATCTGTCTCCTGTGGAGGAAACAAACTATTTGCTTAATGTGCAGGAGGACATTATTGTTGGCAGCTTCCCAGAGACTCCCCTCTTCTGCATGCTTTAAATTAAACTAGAACCAGCACAGACATTGGTAGGGAAGTTTGCAACTAATACAATTTTATTATTGCATGGCTGTGTTATGCAAATAAATCTGAATATAACCATAAAATAAAAATAATTAAGATCTTGTCTAAGGGCAGATCTGAATACCACTTTTCTGATGCAAATAGGATTCTCTGGCAACTGGGTGGGCTCGTCTATGAAGTAGGCGTTCTTTTTCAGGAAATGAAGTTATACTCATACAACAACCAGCAGAGCAAGGCAGAATGATTATCCACACCCATTCACAGTAACAGTCCATATTGTTTGTGTCACGGATCTATTAAGTAATGCATAGTCCAAAACAACCTGAACCTTTTCTGACATGTAGAACATCTAGTGCTTACAGGTTGAGGCCTTGAGAAACAGCTGTCCTAGAGCACATCTTCTGCTCTGTCTGTTCCTTGTTTTTACCACAAATTCCCTTTGGAGATGAAATCCTTCCTTATTTTTATTTTGCCTGTGGCAGCAACGAGAACAAGTAGAAACAGCTTACAGAGTGAGTCCTCAGCCTTATGCTGTAGAATAGCTGCCCCGCAAAGAGGAGGTGGAAACAGTTCTACAGCGATCCAGAGTCCTGTGTTGGCCCTGTAAACAGATGGGTTTGGAGGGGAGTGAGGAAGCTTGGGCTCTCTTGCTGAGCTGTAGGACACTTGTTCAGATACTTGTCAGTTTTATTTTGGGACTTTTTATGACCTAAGAATCACTGCTTGATGATGATATGTTAAAAATATGCAATGCTGAGAGGGAGAGGGAATTTTCCATTAACAGATTCTTGGGACCCTGCTCTATTCAGCCAGGTGGCTTAGAGCACCACACAAAATAAGCAGTGTCTGTGCTGTGTGTGTGCCTTGGGTGTAAGAGACCGGCTACCGCCACCATCTGAGAGAACTGGTAGTCTCTTTTTATCTGTCCTCGTTTCCTTGTTACCTGTGAAAAACACTCAACGTGGAAAAAATATTCCTGAGATGACTGAACAAGCTTTATCACTTGCAGTGAAACCACTGCCATCCAAATAGGACTCTGCATATATTTTACCTGGTTGTTGAAGCGATTCCTTCCTCTCTTCCAAGAGCCTGTCTATGAAGGATCCACCACATTGTATCCCACTGGGCACTGCAGCCCTTTTCCTCCTTACTGTAAGGGAGGTGGAATTCTATGACTCCCTAAAAATAATACTGAAGTTGTGATTTGTTGTGTTGTTGCAATGCTAAAGCCTTGGGGATGAGTGGCTGGAAAGCTGCCTGGCAGAGAGGGATCTGGGGGCAGCGGTCAACAGCCGGCTAAATATGAGCCAGCAGTGTGCCCAGGTGGCCAAGAGGGCCAATGGCATCCTGGCTTGTATCAGAAATAGCATGGCCAACAGGACCAGGGAAGTCATCCTTCCACTCTGTGGGCACTGGTGAGGCCACCCCTTGAATGCTGTGTTCAGGGTGGGGCCCCTCACTCCCAGAAGGACATGGAGGGGCTGGAGCGTGTCCAGAGAAGGGCAACAAAGCTGGTGAGGGGTCTGGAGCCCAAGGCTGCTGGGGGGGGAGCAGCTTAGGGACCTGGGGGTGTTCAACCTGGAGAAGAGGAGGCTGAGGGGAGCCCTTATTGCTCCCTACAACTGCCTGACAGAAGGGGGGAGCTGGGGCGGAGGGGGGTGTCAGTCTCTGCTCCCAGGTAACGGGCAATGGGACGAGGGGAAATGGCCTCACGTTGCATCAGGGGAGGTTTGGATTGGATATTGGGCAAAAAATTTCTTCACAGAAAGGGTTATCAGGCACTGGAACAGGCCACCCAGAAAAGTGGTGGAGTCCCCATCCCTGGAGGTATTTAAAAGACGGGCAGACAAGGTGCTTAGAGTCATGGTTTAGTAGTGGAGTGGTACGGTTGGACTCGATGATCTTAAAGGTCTTTTCCGACCAAATGATTCTATGAACATGGCTTTGTGCCTGAACTTAAATGATTAGAAGTGTCCTGTATTCTCCTGATTTTTTTTTTTGTTTGTTTGTCAGAGAAAGAAGCAAAATATCAACCTCTGTGTTGTTTTCTTTTCCTTGAAAATTAAGTCTAAACAAAAGGAATTTTAAGTTGCCAGATATTAAATCCCTCCCTCTTTACTGACTGGAGCATCTTGAAAATGAAAACTTTGTCAGTCATCAGAGAGTACAGGGAATTCTATGTACAAAGGGAGCTACAGTGCCCTGCAGCTTAGTCCCTAGTCTTCTCTGTTTATGAGCTTATTCTGTCAGGGTCTGTTAGTTTTGGTATTGTTAGGGGTTTAACAGGATTTCAGACTTGGTGGTGGTCTCTGTGGGTCCTTTCCCTATTTCACCTCTGAGTAGTCCTACTGCTAGAGGAAAAAAGCAACTGTGACTGAGAAGATTGGAATTACACACGGTGTAATTCCCTTATTCATAAATTTATAAGGGAATTGCTTCTCTTGGTTAGTGGTTGAGAGGAACCAAATCACAAGCTTTTGTAAGAGAAGGAATATGCTTTTCAGATATTTCAAATCCTAAGCTCAATGGTACCTCTTTGTTGCCTTCTCTTGTGTTTAAAAAGAAATCAATGAGAGAAGTTATTCCTGTGTAGATGTATGTGATGGTTCTATTAATTTGTACAAATCTGCAATCAGTGCTATTGAGCCAGTATAAGGAGAACTTGTTCAGATTGAAGGCCTAACCCGAGTTCCTTTGAGACCAGATGAGAAAAATATATTGAGTATATTATACTGTGCTCTGGATAATGTTCTCACGTGGTATTTGTTCAGATTAACTTTTGTGATTAAAGATAGTTTTGCCCTCTTGTCGAAGGGGCAATCTGACATCATGTATTCATCTATCACAAGTAGTTTCTGAATACCTTACAATGCAATGCAATTAATTGTGATCAACTCTTGAACATAAAGGTATGGAAGCATAAGAAAGATGAAGGAAAAAGCTAAAATGCTTCTGAAACAGGGTTTCACAAAGAAATTTCAGAGATGCAGTTCACTGAATATGACTTCTGTTGCAGGTCTATTTGCAAAGAGGGAAAAGATATTTTTTAAATACTTTGAATGATCACAAGAGATTTCATATAATACTTGATGAATACAATAATAAATAATCTCTCGGAACTGCTTTTGTTTATAGAAAAGAAATTGCCTTCCTAATGGTTCTTTATTTCAGATAGTTAACTTTTCAGGGCTTCTACTCTTGTGTTTGATTTACTTCTTCAGTGCACTTTTACAGTGACACCTGCAGGAAACTTAAGGGACACTGTCTACAGTGTGGACACTTATTCTACCTCTGGTCTCAAAGGACTGAAAATACTTTGCATAAGTATTCTGTAGGATAAGCATGGTATGAAGAAGCTCATCTCGCATATTTGTGCTTGAAAGTAGTTCTTTTTGAAGTGTAAACACTGTAATGGAAAAACAGTACATTATTTTCAGACTTAATTTTTATTTAAAGACAAATGTGTAAAAAAACAGAATTGGGATTTGATCTGGCAAACATGACTGTAAATGGACTGTTAATGACACTCCTGAATCTACTTGTTTAGCCTGATGGATATAATTTCAAAAACCTTCCCAAAAGTCAAAATGTAAATTGCCATATAGCTTTAGGGGTAAGGAATATTCCACTACTACCCCCAAAATTTAAATACATATTTAGTGTATAGAATTCTATCCTGTTGGAGTTTTCTTTTTAAACCAAATACCTAAAAACTCTGAAACAAAATACCAAGGTTTTAATTGCCACCTGCCTTTTTTCCTCTTTTCTCTTCTTGGTGCTTCTAATTATTGTGAGTGAGACAACAGTTCATTTGCCAAATAGTTTTCAACTTAGAGTGCAGAATTCAAGTAACTTCTGTTTAGCCACTTTTCTTCAAGGCAGAATTTAACAAGACATTATGCCCTCTCCAGGTAGTGCAGATGCTGAAGATAACACTGATTAAGGAAGCTTACATCAAACTACAGTGTTTTTCCAAACCACAGCCATGCAAAAGCAATACCTTACTCAGAATGTTTATGGAAAGAATAAAGCATGACTGTGTCAAAATTTATTGAGTTAGTTTTCACAGTTTCAGTCCTTGATTATGTATAGAATAATTTAAATTTTTTCCATCCAAATGACTTGAAGCCTGCAAATGTCATGGAAAATATTCTTGGTTTGGAAGGTGAAGGGAGAGGTAGCCATTAAGTCCACGAGGTTAATACCAGATTTAATCTTATTTATGCCATATCCTGTTCTTGTCCTGGTATTAATTTGGTATCAAGTGACTTAGTACAATTGCACTAAGATACTTCAATATGAAGAGAAAAGGCACTTGCTCTTACCTCTGTAGACCATTTCTCTTTGAAGATGTCTTGTTTACCATTCAGGAAAAAAAGTTGGTGTTTAGGCAGATATATTCCATTGTATTTGTTGTTGATGCTTGTACGAGTAAGCCTCTTCCTATGTGAGTTTGTGTGGGGTCTTTTGGAGTTCTGTTTATTTCACGTTTATTAAAACTCAAGAGGGGTAATGAAGGGAACAAAAACTTTTTTTTTTTTTAAATTCAAATCATGAGTCTTGAATCATCTGATAGAACGCATCTGGCCCTCTGGACTATAGGAGCTACTCTGAAAGGTCTCTGCTATTGAACTATGTGGTGTTCTAAAGGGACACCCAGTAGATCCAGGAGGTGTGCTGCTCCCTTGCTGCTGCACAGTGCCATGGCTTCTTTTGTTCTCAGATGCTGTGTTTCAGATGCAGCTGGTGAATTTTCTGAACAGCATAGGAGAGGAGAGACTGTGATGTACTATAGATCTGAGGTCTGGGAAGCCTTTGCTTTTAGCTCTGCAGCCACAGTTGGGGTGCTTGACTGAGCCACAAGCGAATGTATGCACGTGTTCCTTGCGTTTAACCGCAGCATGCTTGGTGGGGGGAATAGCCTCGTCAGTCTTCCAGCGTTGCTCTAGCTTGTCGTCATTTGTCCAGGGGACCCATGTGTTTCAGTGTGATGGTACGTGTGGTATAGAAATTTGGAATTCATTATTTTGGATTTACTGTAAAGTATTGTTAAATGAATGCACAAAGCCTATAAACAATTAAAATGCAAATGCTGATCGTTCACTTGCATATTGAACTTCAAGTTTAAACTCTACCTTCTTTATTCTGCATCTTTTTCCGATGTTGGCTGCAAGTAGAACTCAGATACTTCCAAAATTTTATGAAAACATGAAATCAGAAACATTTTTAGACTTGTGGCATTAGGAACTTCCCCAGTGCTTAAGTGCTTATTTCAGATAGGACCATGCCATGCCTAAGGTATTAGATACACACTGATAGAGAGAAAAGAGCTCCACATTCAATATAAATGTAAAAAAGCTTTAGACACTGCTGATTATCTGTTGCTCTGCATGAATAACTACAGCAGCTTGCAGATACGTAGGATTTGGCAAAGAGACCAAAATTGCAAATCCTTTGCAATAGCACTGCACTCAGATTAAGTTCCTGTGAAATCTTTCCTCAGTCACTAATTTCACACTCTAGGAATGGAACCGTGAACAGTTTATACCATATAAATCTTGTTTTAATAACAGCTTCCTTGAGCTTTAAAATGTTTTTAGGAATTGTTGCTTTTTGATAAGGAGATAGTATATAATGTCTTTGGAACAAATATTGTAGGTTGTTAGGTGTTTTATTTCAAAACTGTGATGATTTAGAGAATGTTGAGAGGGTGAGGCCCAAACCATATTCTGACAGTGCAAATTCTATTTACTGTGGTGATTATGAGTGGAAATGACACTTGAAGAAGCTTATTAACATCTGCTTTATCTTTATTTGGAAAATAAAAACTGATTTGCAACATCATTTTATATGCAACAGGAAAAGGATGTTAAAGTGAGTAAAGCAGTTTGTAGGAACTTTTACATACAATTTTTTGGATGTATAATATTTTTGTCATATAAGCCTTCTGCATCCTTTTGCTTGAAAAAGTTCTCAGTGGTAGGATAGAACACCTGCCCCCAAACCCAGAAGATTGGTGAGGGCTATTCTAGCGTAGCTAGTAGCCATAGGGGGAAGGGGAGGAAACACACCATTTACCTGCTATGTGAGAGAATGGTAGAACTGAGACTGAAAACTTTCTTCCCAGTGTTAAACATTTGCCACATCAGTTGGGTATTAGGGGGTATATTTGACACCTCGCCCCCCTTTTTACCCAACAACTCTTGCCCTTCTCCCATTTGCCTACCTAGAAGGTCTTGGTTTTATTTTGATAGGATTGATTTTGAAGTTAATGGGACATATGATAAAATATGATGGGATAGGAAAAGTGCTTCCTGGGAAGTCCTAAAAATGATGCTGTGTGAAACCTGATGTGTTCTATTTGGGTTTCTATGCACAGAACATTGTCAGTCCAACTGTTCCTGTTTGCACACTTTGAAGCGGTGTTTGACAGTGGCCCAGTATTTATCTAATGCAGTTAAAATAAGATTTGTTGCACAAGGTTTTACTAAGTTTAAATCTTTGGGGAAAAAACAGTATTTCTTGATTATGAAGTATAAATCTACAATTAAAAATAGTTGGAAAAAAGGAAGGAATCGTTCCTGAAAAATTTGGTTTGTGTTTGTTTTTAGTTAACAGAAGTTAATAGATTTCATTCATCCATCCTAGAAACATAGTGATACATTCTTTGTAAGGCAATAAGATTTTCTTACTGTCAAACATCCAGTTGACCTTGGCTTCAGAAAGGGAAAAATCCTGTTCTGGCTTCTTGCTTCACTTGTTGCAAATATGAGCATGTGGAAGTTCGTGTTTAACATTCTTTATGGGTTGGTTGCCTTATGGACTGGTGGTGTAGCCCTTTATGGGGTTTGAATCTGTCTCCTATCAACCAGTACTTGGGCTGCAGGTGTAGATGTGAGAAGTAAACAGTACTTAAGTTTCTAGTAGTGTGTAGCTAGTGGGAGAGACTGGTGAAGTTACAGATCCAAACTGGCTACAAGATTCAGGTTCAAGAGTTGAAAAAGTGGCAAAATGGATCTGAATAATCTGGACTGGCTGTATTTACCAATGTTTAATTTAGCCCTTAATCTGTGTTTATGGGCTGCTTTCTTCAGCTTTTGGTTTGCCTTTTAATTTTTTACTTTGTGGTGCACATTTATTTTAGGAAAACGTTCTCTCTGAATAAGCTGAAAAATTGGCAGTAGACTTCAGCTCTCACTTCTGTGGATTGCAGGACCGTGATCTCTTTTCTGATGTGGTGCACGGCTGATAAATTTTAATGTTATTTCTGTTAGCAGATATTAGATGGGGAAGGATCTTGTAGGGAACTAGATGTTGAAGTAGATATGCTCTTAATGTTAACAGCTAGGCATAAATGACTTGTCTATGAAACAAATCCTTCTCAGTCTGCCTTTATTTACTTGAATTTTAGAGGTATTATTTTTTATTTTTATTTGTCTAGCCTTATCATTTAATGTTAGGAAGCGATGTCTAAGAATGAGGAAACAAATATGGGACTAGACCTTCAGACAATGTACTTCTTGCTGTTTATTGCTTTGCTAAAACTGTTAGGAATATGTGTGGGGGGGATTGTTCATTACATGTTTATTGCTGGGTAGATCACTTTTAATTAAAACACCTTAACTGTATAAAGATTGCCTTACTTCATTTTCTTTAAGCATTCATTAGCATGTTCATTAGAAATATGAAATCTAAAATACTTTCACAGTGAATTTAGAAATTGCTTCAGCTCTTTGTCTCCTAGTGTAGGCTCTACCGACATATTGGGTAAAAACAAAGGGAAAACAGATCAACAGAGAAAATGACAGCAAAGAATACAACTTGTTATAAAATAAGTAAAAATGTCCAAGTTTCTTTGTATATTATATGTTGCCAGGCAAATGCGTAGCAGAGGGTGTGATTGTGTACTCTGAATTGGGTTATGTATGGGGCACCATAGATTAGTTGTATGGATTTTTATTTATTTACTATTTTGTATCATCTGGATCTAAAACCTCCTCTTTTTAAAATTAGTATTGCAGATGCACACTGTATGTGCGATAGTACTGCAGCTTTAAGTGTCAAAAATACAAATGTGCTTTTAAGACAATTCTTTTTAAATCTGTTACTTTAAATGGACTGAGCACCAACATTTTTATGCAGAGATGAATGCCAATTTAATCTATATATTCTGCAGATGATGCTACCTTTATGCATCAAAATGTGATCGCTTGATGTGAAATTACTTCTTGAGAAGTTACCATCATTGTGACTGCGTTTGTGACGATTATTCATTCATATGTGATCTGTGCTCATCGCAAAGTTCAGGTGTTCTGCTTGGTTGAAGCATGGCTAAAAAGTTGTTAGTCTTTAGCAGTAGCTGTGATTCAGGTTGGTGCTGCCAGTGTAGCCCCCAAGTGAAAAACAAGAATGTTTCAATTTTAACGTCTCTCTTTCAACTCGAGATTTGTTTTCACTTGTTTCATCCAATCAGTCTGTGACAGTTTGGATTCTGCTTTTTGCTTGTGCTGTGCTCTGAATAGCTATATAGAAATACAGAGAGTTTCATCTCTCAGGAGAAGCTATGATGTGCTGGTTTCGGTTTTCACCCAAATTCTTAAAAGGAACAGTATTTATTTCTTAGTAAAAGCCTGAAGCAAATTCCATCTGTAAATTCTTGATGCCACCTTACAGTAAAGGAAGCTGCAGTGACATGTCTGTGCCAGAACTCTGTTCTTCTTAATGCTGATTCTTCACGCTTCTCCAGACCTTTTTAAGGTGTGTTTAATTAACTGCATAAAAATGTAAGAGATTGGAGAAGCTGCCTCCTTTGACACCAGATCTCTTCAGAATTCCTTCTGAGCATTGCTGAAATAACAGAAATTGTTTGGCAATCGGTGATAATTAATAGTTTTGTTTGGAAATAAGGTGAACTAGATACTGCTTTGTGTAGCTTTGCATGCACAAAATACTTAGTGCTTGTTGTGTTATGCTGTACGTACCAACAACAACTATAGAAACTTTCTGTGATCTTATGGCAAACTGAAATCTTATATGGTACTTTTTGGCTATACTCTATCACAGAATAATTCAGGCTAGAAAGGGCCTGTGGAGGTCATTTAGTTGAATTCTTTCCAAGCAGGAGATGACTTCAAAATTAAATTGTAATTTATTGCTCCTGTCTCTTGCTTAAATATGGACTGTCTACTTCCAAGTGAGGTGCAGCTAAAGTAATATTATGTCTGACCTATTAATTCCACCCTGTCAGCCTCTGTTATGAAGATGGGCATCTCTGATGTGTCTGGTATCTCTGCTAATGCAGAGTGAAACAGAGATACCTGACTGCAACAGAGAGATGCCTTTGTTACACCTAAGTTGCAGAAGCTACTAGGGAAAATCTAGAGCGCTTCCTGACATCTTGTACAGCAAAGTTCTCCACACGACAAGTCTAAAATACGCTGCAAATATCATCCACTTACCAAAGCATGTGCCAAAGAGAATGAGACAATGTGGCTTAGGTGGAGGTCTGTGCTGTTACAGCTAATGTATTTTTATGAGATTATTGTGTTGCTTCTCTAGCAGAGGTGGCCTGTGTAATAACCTAACAGAGGACAGAGTCTGTTTCTGTAAGTTCCTACCCAACCTGAAATGAGAGAGAAAGCTGAACTAAATGCAGTGTAGGATGCAAAACAAGGGTACTGTGAGTTCTTTGATTTGTTGTGGCTGGATGGTAGTTATTTCCTAGCTGAGGGATCAAACTGAGTCATCCTGTCATCTTTAACTGGAGGGAAGATACTTAAGGTGGTTTTGGCTGGCTGAGTCAATGATAATGATTAGACATGGGCTACCCGAAGGCTGCAGACTATTTTATCCACTTTGTCCTTGCTTGAACTTGCATGCCGTTTCCTTGATAGCTCCTGTCCTCCTCTACTAGTGTTTCTTCGGCTTTTGCTGGGTTCAGTGAGAGCCTATTCTTACTGGAACTTCATTTTCTACTTAGCTAATTTAGCCATCAAACATATTTCATCCTGGTGGCTAAAAAAGGAGTTATAACTGAAAATTGTTGGCAAGGATAAGAGATTAAAGATGACCAGAATAATGTCTTTTCTGTTCAGTTATGCATATAGTTTGTGCATTGTATTTTATAGATTATCCTTACTTCTTTCTTATTTAAATAAAATAGCAATTTTTTTGATGGTGACAATGAGAATGAAAAACTACAAACAACGTGTTCTGCCTGGTATTAGGATCTTTGAAGCTAGAATACTTTTTTTCTGTTGTTCTCTTGTCTGTGTTCTCTGTAGCAGGCTCTTACTACCACCATTAGGTTTGAAAGTAGCTGCCTTTCACTGGCAGTTTATTGCAGAGCACGCTGTATTCCAAATGGCCCCCAAAATGTTTACAGAAATGTCATTGGTAACACAAATCACTGACATATTTTCTTCAAATGTTGCATTATCTAGGCCATAGAATCAAATAGCTATGTAAAGAAGTTAGCACCAAGCTTTTGGGAGCTCTGCACTGCATCTTGTAATGCAAGCACATTCCACTTCAAACTGAAACATTGCAATAACAAAGTTAACAACAAATAGCAGAGAGTGTCCTATAGAAAAATACCGCTAGCTGGTCTTCAATTTTGGAAGAGAAATGTTTGCTTAAGTTACAACTGCTGTTACAACTTGTGGAAAATATGATAGACGTTTGTTAATGTCCACAGAATAATGCTGAAATTTTCCTCCAAGTGAACTTTTTTTCTTAAATGACTTTTTACAATAAAAATATATAATACTCCATAATACACACTTATATCAAAATCAATACACAGGCATGTCCTGAAAAGACAAGTACAGTTGGTATTTGAACATCTTTTTTCATTGAGGCTGTTCCTGTATTCTGGATGCTTCAAGGAAATTAATGGCAGTGTTTTTTTCCTTCAAGAAAAATTAATTATCTCTGCTGATTCCCAGTTCTTGTGCTTCCTTCTTAACCCTGTTTTCTGATAGCAGGTTTGGAGAGCCACTGTTTATTTATACAGAATAATTCACTGCTTTGAGGAGAGGGTGTGGGCATTTAAAAATTTACCAGCTGTTTCAGGTCACTTACAGCTCAAGCAGCTCTTTCGTTTTGAATGATTTATTTAGCTGGCCTCTCACTGAGTTGTCAGCAGTTTGCAGAGACTGTAACCATGTGAAGAAAAGATCCTAATTTGTCAGCTTGAGAGAAGGGGAGTTGTTTGTAGTCAGAGAGAAAAAGGAATGAGTTCATTTTGTGGGTCTGACATGTTGGCTATCCTCGGATGCAGTACTGAAAGAAAGGTGGCTGTCAGCCATGCATTTGTGATTAGAGACTGAAAAAAGAAGGGGGGGAGGCGTGAGGTTACAGGAAGGTAGCAGAGATTGGAATAAGACATTTCTTCTGAAAGATGTGAGGGAATGTACATGTGTGCATGTTTTATGTCTCAGAGGGAAAACTAGCAGGAGTTGTCGGAACTATGAACAAGGAGCTGAGTTTTCCCCCAGCTTGAGAATAAGACAGTATATGACGTTAAAAAGAAGTAACCGCAGAATGTTAAATAAGATATGACTGTCAAGTATATACCTTCTAACTGACTCATCTGCTGTGGCAGTTAGTGACAGTAGGAAGTTTGTCAGATGTATGGCACAGTTGCTTTAAAAAAAAAAAAAGTTTTGACAGTAATGCTGAAGTAATTTGAGACAAGCGTGGTGCTGCGGATATAAATTGATAATTTCTAGAAATCAAAAAATAATGACGCATGTCATGTCTGTAAATTGGCATGCTTTGGCTGAACATGTATTATCAAGGTGATAAAGGGTTTCACCTTTTTACAAAATATCCCATCTTGGTACTTGGCAGGAGTAGGACAAGAGACGAATTAGAAGATGATGATCCCTTTGACATAATCCTTTTTTAAATGCCTATCCAGAAACCGGTTACATCCCAAGTTGGTGATACTGGTCCCAATGGATAACAATAGGTATGTTGGCGTCCTTGTCAAACCTTATTTAAGCAATGCTATTGATAGATGTCCGTAGTTACTATTTGTATAAAATTATATTTAATAATGCTACTGTAATTATATTTAATAATGCTACTGTTCCTTAATTACATTATTGACCCAATCAACAGTCTCTTCATAAATGTTTGCTATTCTTGCACCTGCAAGTGCTTTTATATAGAATCAATTTAGCACTAATAATGCAGGCCATATTCTGGAAAAACACATTTTGAAACCAAGCTCTTTACTGTCTGTTTACTCTTGCATTATGGGAAGATGCTGAGATTTCTGAACAGTTTTCCCTTGAGTGTGTTGTAACCACAACTAACTTAATGCCAGAAGGTTCAGCTAATTTTACCCACGGCTTTTTACAATAGCCTAAACTCTCAATGTTTGTGTTGTGTATTTCATGGACGTTATGCACATGCAGACCATTATTGGTAGAGACAAATGGTATTGAGAATCTGGAAAGGGTATAGATCTAATCTGTCAGATACCCGTTGTGCAGGTGTGTGTGTGTATATTTTATATATATTTTTTAATAGGTTAACTTACCATAGTAGCAGATTAAAACCAGGAATTTCAGGGATTTTTTTTTCTTTAGACTTGTTTAACTTTTGTCTTTCTGTGCTCATACTACATTGATCTCTACTAATATGTGCTTTTTATGGATATTGACAACTTCATATACAGTATTTAAAATTATTACCATTAGTGATATATGCATCACTCTGTTTATAGCCTGCTTAAATTAGTGAATCTGTGACACATGGAGGATAGGCTTGGCTTATAATTTTTCACAACTTCAAATATTCAGTCACTAAAATTAGTCTAGCAAGATTGTTCTGTATTAGTTGTGCAAGAACTGTATTCTTGATTGCTTTGCTTGAGTAAACATTCTGTTGGCTCCTGCTATGTGTTGTATTCTGGTCTCTCTAGATGCCTGCCTTTTGTTCTTCTTTTTCAGTCTGTTTAATGGGGTTTTTTTCCTGCACAGCTCTGCCCTGCTTTCAAAAGACAAGAGTTTCAAAACTGAGAAGGACCCTTTAGGCCAGAATTAATTGGTATTTTTGGCTTATAATAGAAAGATTTATAGAAAATGTTATATTCCTTGCAGTTATATGCTAACTACAGTGGTAATATATACAGTTGTGTTCCATCAGAGTGACTGAAAGCTCAGAAAGATGTTTTCCTTTGCCTGTAGGTAGCATGTGAGAGATGCCATCAGTCACTATCAGAAGCTTGCACATCATACACGCCTCGGAATGCCTGCTTTCTTGGGTGCATAGGAACTGGATGTCATTTCATTTATAAGTTGGGGGTTTTTATGTTTTTCTACAAGGTCATAGTTTCTTGCATGATTATAGGTGATATTACAGGAGAGAGACAAAACAAAACCCTCAACTTCTGTGAATGATACCAAGTGTCACAATATACTGAAAGGACAAGGAAGGGGTCTGCAGAAAGACAGGTTGAAAACTTCACCAATTAAATATTGTTTTATCTCTGAAAATATTCTAACATTGGGGGTTTTTTAAGAAAATGCAGCTGTCCTCAGATACGAGTAGTATTTGTTGCACCAGGAAAAATATTTTAGTAGCAAGGCTAAACTAAATTTCTTAAAATAGCCAAAATATAGTGGATGTAAATAGATTACTTCAGTGTTGCAATGACACAAAAAAGCCCAATCCTGCATTGGAAGTTTCACTTAGTTTTAACATAGATGCCAGATCAAAGCATTATTCAGTAAAAGGAGAATCAAGAAAAAATATATACACTTTTAACAAGTGAAAAATAGGTGGTAGCTTTATTGTTTCTAAAGGAAAGTATTTTTGAAATCAAAATATAGCACAAGTGTCAAGGAACTATCTATATGTAGGCCTGATGTGAGCCTTTCTCAAGAGAATTTTGTTTCCAGCAGGACTTTTTCATATAAATGAAAGGGGATGAGGGTTTGATTTTAATAAATATTTAAAACTAAATTCAGGCTGTACGGAGGAATGGAGATTAGATTCTGTGTATATGTATTGGGTTTGCATGGCAAGGTTTTGGTAGCGGGGGGGCTACAGGGGTGGCTTCTGTGAGAAGCTGCCAGAAGCTTCCCCCATGTCTGACAGAGCCAATGCCAGACAGCTCCAAGGCTGGCCAAGGCCAAGCCCATCAACGATGGTGGTAGTGCCTCTGGGATAACATACTTAAGAAGGAGGAAGAAACCCTGCTGCAGCATAGTAGCTGGAGACAGAAGTGAGAGGATGTGAGAGGAGCAGCCCTGCAGCCACCCAGGTCAGTGCAAAAGGAAGGGAGGAGGTGCTCCAGGCACCAGAGCAAGAGATTCCCCTGCAGCCCGTAGTGCAGCCTATGGTGGGGCAGGCTGTCCCCCAGCAGCCCAGGGTGGCCCATGGTGGAGCAGATTTCCACCTGCAGCCCGAGGAGGACCCCATGCCACTGGAGCAGGGGAAGAATGTGAAGAGTCCGGCGGAGGAGGGAGAGAAGTTAAGCCTAGGAAAAAGGAAGGGTTGGGGGGAAGGTGTTTTAGGACACCTCTGTTTTGATTGGTAATAAATTAAACTGATTTCCCCAAGTTGAGTCTGTTTTGCCCGTGATGGTAATTGGTGAATGATCTCTCCCTGTTCTTATCTTGACCCATGAGCTTTTCATTATATTTTCTCTCCCCTGTCCAGCTGAGGAGGGGAGTGACAGAGCAGCTTTGGTGGGCACCTGGCATCCAGCCAGGATCAACCCACCGCAGAGTAATGGAGTGGTTTTGTTCTGGTTAGATGTGCTATTTTCCCTTTTCTCTTAATGTCCTACTCATCTTTTCATCTTTGGTTAGAAGCTTATGTATTTTCTCCTGCATTCTTTTCCAGTTTCAAGTATAATTTTTCTCTCTCCATCTCTCCATGTCTTCCCCCTCTCTACCTTCCTATTCCAAAAAGTGAAGACCAGTGCTTATGCTTGTTAGTTTTCCTGTTCCCTTTCAGTGTCAGGTTGTGTGCCCAGCAGCTGTTCTCATAGCCACAATCCTTCTCTCCTTGGTGTACTCGGACTGATTCTGCTTTCAAGGAACTGCTTAACCAACACCCTTTGCTTTGTAGAAGTGGAGGGGAAAAGTGGGAACAGTAGCAAGGTTTCAAAGTCCCTACTTACTGCATCTGTTCTTGAAATTTGCAGCGGTACCTGACAGGTTAGGAAGGGAAAAGAAACTTTTCTTACCTTCCAGCCTCCTTAAAAGGGTCTTTAAAGGGATCAATTGATGGAGCTGTTTCCCAGATGATGGTTGTCTTGTATTTCACATATGTATATACAAATACATATATTTCAGTAAATAGTTTAAATTTTGTTATATACAGTATAGGTACTCTCTCTTCTTACTGGTATAAGCATTTAGATTTCAAGAAAAGTATTTCTGACCTTACATCAAGATAAATGAAAGGGAATTTGATTCTTATATCCAGAAACTGAAGAATCTTAAGTTTCTCCTTTCTGCAGAGGATTGTTACCCCTTTGGCAATGCATTACTGTATATTATCAAACCTTAGGGAGGTTATGAAGGCAAGATTCTAGCTTCTCCATAATTTTTGTAATCTAATAAAAAAAATTTAGAGGGACAGAGGTATTAGCTGTAAATATGTATATTTTTGGGAACTGGTAGTTGGGTGGGTCAGATAAGTGGCTTGTTTCAGGGAAAGGCTTGAGGTAAAAGCTTCAGCTGAAGAATTTGCTGTTAGCCAATTTTTGTCAGTCTGTGTATGTATTAATTAGTGCAAACACAGCTTGGAATCGGGTATAATACTTCTTGGTCTACTTATAATTTGAGGAAATTTAGGTGGAGCTGGGCCCAGGGCTGAAGAAGTGTGACATGTTCATAAATGGCCCTCTGCAACAGGAGAGAAAGGAGTTGTGTTTGAATGTAACAGGCAAATCCACATGTAAATGAAGTAGGTTAATTTAATGGCTTATAAAAGAAGTTGTTTTGTAGTAGAACTTAAGTGCTAGATGTGTACACAAGCACTAATGAGAACTACTGAAAAACAAAACCTGGCTTTGCAAACATAACATCATAATTCGATATATGTGATTAAATTTTGTCACATCACACATTTCCAAACCAACTTTGTAAAAGATCCCTGCATCATTAGTGTGAATTAGTGAATTTCCTCTGCTGTGTCTGGCATAATGGAAAAGTGGAGTTATGTAGAGATGCATCAAACTACCGTTCTGTAAATAAGAAAATGTTAAAAACATCAGAAGGTAATCACTCTAAGCCTGGTATTTGGTAATCTCAAGTCTAGCTATAGACAGCCGTTCTTAACTGCAGTGAGCAACCATTCCCTTCCAACCATATGGCAAATAGTAAACCATTACGATAACAGTAGGTGATAGCAATGTATGCAAATATGGCTGTTACCAGTTCTTCAGGTGTAGCACGTCTTATTGTAGAATGGGTTATGAATGTAGTAACTGTCACTTAACAGTAGTTGTGTGGTCATTGTGTTGCTGTGAATATATCCTGGCTTGTAAAAAAAGAAAAATGTTCACATGCCTCTTCTTTCTTCATTGAGGCTTTTCTCATATGAATATAATACTGCTGTGACTTGTTATGGTATGAGCATTCTGTGATGAAATTCTAGGGTAAAGACACTTACCACCTATATAAAGTAACAAGTGAAAGTTGCTGAGACTTAACCTTGACAGACAATAATTCAGAATCTAATTTCAAATTTGAAAATATTTGTGGCCATGCGAATGACAAGTATTTGTCACATCTCTAACTTATCTCCATGCAAACTAATCACAGCAGACATGAAGGGAAGTATGCATTTAATTACATCTTTCAGCCAGGTCTTCTGTAAAAGATCGTTTGTAACCTCAGAATTATCAGCGAGTTGCTGGATGGGAGGGTAGGGTAGGGGTGTTAGGTTACTTGCCAGAGAATCCCTGATGATGATACAAATAAATAGAAATGATGAAGGGTTCTAATAGCAAAACAAAATTTGAGTTCCCTAGTCCTGCACCCATTACTCCAGTGAGAATATTTAATCAAACCTTATGTAAGTTAGTAGCATATTTCCTCTTGATCATAAATGTGAGCTGCATAAACTATTTCTAGTGTGCGGTATCGAATCTGTCTTTGGAATTAACATGCCATACAAAGTAGTTTTGGGGCAATCAACTACAGCAGTTCAATTACTGGCTGTTGAATTTTTCATATTTTCTCAAATCTTAGCCATGTATATAAACTTTATTTCTCAAGTTCCATAGATGAGACATTCAACTGTGGCTATGCAGAATATACAGCTTTATGTGAATTAAAGAAAGATGCCTTGTAAAAGAAAAAAAAAAGAACAATTTAGACTTGCCAACAAATATGATAAAACACCATTCCCTTAAGGGAAGAAAGTGGATACTGGTATTTTACCTGAAAGGCTTTCATCATCTTCCTTGTTTTCAGAATTATGTAGGACTTCGCTGTTGAAATGTGGACCATCCTGCAGATTTCATGGTATTTCAGTAATGCTTGAGGTTTATCTGTTTTGTTCTCATGTAGCCTTCAGTTTCACCAAGTTTTTGCTTTCAGCATAATTGTAAAAAGGTGAAGGACAGTAAGGGTTTCTCAGTGCTAGATGAATCCTGACTTTCCAGTGTTATATAAATTTCCAATAAAAAGATTATCTGAAAGAAAGAAAATATGCTGCCTAATAATCTGGGGTACTAGACAGAGCTTTTAACTGTGGTGGGGAGAAGTACAATTCCTGAGATGCCTGGCTGGTTGACAACTTTAGATGGCATGGCAGGAAGTAGGAATTACTTTTCTTCCATAAAGAAGGAGTGAGTGCTCTTTGAACCAGCTGGAAGGCAGCAGTCTTGTGACAAATATTGCAATTATTTAATATATAGCATCAAAAAGCGGTGTTGATTCTGGATCATAAGGAAACTGATAGGAAGTTTTTGAAGTTGGGCTATTTTGGCACCAATCTGCTACAGCACTAAAGTTTTGAATGAATGCTGTAATTTTGACAGCAGTGCTATAAATTAATGAACCTTAATGACAGCATATTTCACATCATGAAGGGCAATTTAAGAAACAGTTCTTTGGAACTTCCAATTTGTAATGCTTCCCCTTCCTCCTCACCAGGATTGTGGGGATCACAGAGGGCAAGCAGGTAAAGAAATGCTAGCAGATTATCTAGGAGATGGCTTATATTTATTTTTTTTTTTAGGTGGGTTTTTGTGTGTGTGTGTGTGGTGTATTTGGTATGGCTACTTAAGAATAAGGTATCAAGTAAAATTAGTAAATTCTTCTAGTAAAGTTTGTCTAACCTCAGAGTCATCTGAAGATTGGTAGGAAGGACAATGGCTCAGTGCTATTGGAGCTACAGAAATGGAGGAGATCTGGGTGTTTGTAATTCAAAGCAACATGTTTTGAGATTGATGTCAGTGTGGGCTGTCAAACTGAAAAAAAATATTGCTGAACGAATACAGAATTGAAGCAGCATGCTTGAATTTGAATTTCCTGTAATTACTCAAGGGCATGGTAAATCTGTTTCATGAAGATTACAATGGTCCTATGGTGTGGTCAGTAAAATGCACAAGAATCTTAATCCACAATAGAAAGCAGTTTTCTGACCTCCAGGAAAATAGAAATTATGCAAAGGATGTAAACTTTATTTTATTTCTCTGTGTGTGTCTATATGTGTATATAGATATATGTGTGTGTATAAACAAAGATAAATGTGTGTTCAGGGTGTGTACCTGTGTGTGTATATATATGTATACATATATGCTTTAAAATATTTTATTAAAATATTTCCTTCTGCCTTTCTTCCCATGCTTAGTAGCAGAGGTTTCATCTCTGAATACCTTTAGGGGCTGTTGTGCACTCTGTCAGTCTGGGAATGGAAGTTAAGGTCCAGGTCTCTGCCTGCCTACGTGCCTGCCAAGCTGCTTCAGCCCACTCCCCTCCCAAGTGATGAATCAGCAGTACGTTCTCTAGGAATCAGCAGTACGTTCTCTAGGAATCAGCAGTACGTTCTCTACCACTGTTGAGGTATACAAGGTGACTAAACGGTAGCTAAAAGAAGCCTTATGAATGAGAGGGCATTCCTCATGTATTGCACTTGGACTCCATTTCTTAGGTGTATGAGGAGCACAGACTAAAATCTTTCCTCTCTTAATAGCTGGAGCGTAAGAACTGTCAGTTCTCTTGCTCTTTTTTGCCTTCAGTTGGCATCACAAAATAGACAAGAGTCAAAGAACTTACTGTCTGCCTGAAAAGTTCCATTCCTAGCTCTTGGTAGGTGGTAAACTCAAGCTCTCCAGTATTGTCAGTTATTGTGTTGCTTCTTGACTAAATTGGCGGTATAATCCTCAACTACCTCAGGAATCCAGGAAGGCAAAGCTGTAAGTAGACTGAAAACTTATAATTAATGTATAACTACTGCAGCACTTTGTCTACAATCAGTCTCCAGCCTTGGCACATTTCCTCAGTGATGTTTCTTAGGCTTGCCAGCGCTGTGAGGGTATGGATGTGACCAGTGTTTCCTAAACTTTGTGGACCATTAACCTACAGTTCCTATTTCTTGATGTGCTTCTTAAGGACTTCAGAGGTCAGGGCTGGATCTACCTCTCTTTAAAATTATCCATGGCTTTTGTCATGATTTTTAATAAGAATATATGCGTGGCAGATGGGGAGTACAGAGTCTGAGAAAGTACAGCAGTCAGCAACCCCTGACCAGAATGCTGTTTTCTTAAAGAGGCTGACAGTGTTTTGTACCCTTAACATACCCTTATTGGTCTGCTTAACTATATTGGTAAAGCAATTAACCTCATTGTTTTACTTGTAGCTACCATTGCAAAAAAAGTTTTTTCTTTTTAGCTAACTTTTTGTTACATAATTCAGCTGGCATTTATGGTAGGATCACATTAGGCAAAAGACTTGTGGTTTGTACTTAATGTAACTGTCCATATGTCTAAACTGCTTATCAGTGTATGCGAAGGGGTCATGGTTCAGTTCACCAGTAATCATTTCAGGTAACTTCTGGACTGATTTAGTAATCTCTACCAAAAAGGGTACCTACTTGTCTTTTGTAAATCTTGACTGAGAAAATAAAGCATATGGTCAACTTAAACCTTAGCAAAAGGCTTCCAGGTTGATTTCAAAAGGCAGTTAAGCAGTCTACCACTCATATAAGTGCTGGAAAGTCATTAAGATGCTCCTGGCAGGTATTGTAAATCCATTGGTGAGGGAGAATTGTGAAACAACATTCTGCTTTAGTGTTTTAGCAAGCTGTCGGAAATAAACAGCTACAAATATCAAGATACTTGCACAGTCAAAGCACCCTGATTTTAAAGGTGACAACAACTCAGTAACTTTATGGTCTATCAGTGGCTATAGGAATAAATAATTATGGTAAAATGTAAAGGTGTGGAAGTCTAACACTGAGGAAACAAAAACAACACAGTAAGAGTTAACAGTGGTGTCTAAGCAGTTTATTAGGTATTGAAATCACAGGCTGCATGATTACTTCTCAAAGAATGTTCTTGTAGTAAAAGTTGCATCAGGTAAATTAGATATCCAGGCTGGGATGATTTTCTTCTATTTAAATTTGGTTCCTAAATTAGTGGCCCTGAATTATTTTATGGAGAAACCCGCCTTTATTCCATTTCCTATACACTGAATGCAGTATCATAGCTGGGACATCAAAAGAAGAGGGATAATATACTATAATGAATACGTCCTCACACTTCTTAATACTGGATTCCTAAAGTTACTTTGTCCAAATTATCCTTTTCTGGCAGAAAGATTTGATAAGTTCATTATCTGGAATATATATTACCAGTAATGGTCATAGTACTTTTATCATTGCTCTTTCACACAAGGGGGAAAAAAAAAAGCTTGGTCAGTAACTCTGTAAATGATAAAAAATATTATTGTAATCACAGATAATACGTAGGCATTCCATTTCTTTTATTCTTCCCCTTTTTAAAAACTTAGTCTGTGCTGTATGTTATAATCAGGTTGTTTTAGCAAGTGAGGTAAATCGTGTTGTTCTTTGTGCTGTTTTGACTAGTTTGACTTCTAAGAAAATGAGGAGAAATTTACTTGTTCATAATGAATATAATAGGCTTCACATTTGACTATTTGATGATAGTCAATACTATCATCAAATGATACTAATGATAGTCTGTGTGTTTTGCAGCTGCTAGAGCTCTGGTTATTCTGAATAAATTTTGAACTTCAAAATATCTTTAAGCAGGATGATATTTATATATGAATCGTAAGAAAATTCTGATTACAAGGAACCTCAGGACATCATGTAGTCAAGCCCCCTGCTCAAAGCAAGCTCAGCTGTGAGGTCAGACCAGTTTACCCAGAGCTCCTCCAGTCTCGTCTTGAAAATCTCCAAGGATGAGGATGTGTGTGTGTGTGGCTTTTGTTTTTATACACGCATGCACTCACACACACATAAATGTATGCATATATATGTATACATTTTAATACACTGTACTGCAATGCTCACAAACCAGCTACAAGCCTTAAACAACCTCTGCACTCTAGATCCTGTGCAGATGGATGGTCATTAGGGATCCAGGCCTAAATTTGATCACCTATACTATTCCTCATCTTGCTGAGCTAGGACTTGTCTGAGTAACGTAAGTTCCAAATTACTGCCGTGTTCGAGCACGCTTTCTAATACTTGAACTGTTTAATAATTCTTAAGCTTTCTATCTCTCAGTAATGCAACTAGTTGGCTTTCTCATGCCACTTGCCAGAGTTGTGCTAGAAATCAGTGGTTGTTCGGCATCGGCAGGAACTTAATTTTTGATACTTTTGGCATGCTTTGTGTATGCGATCTAAGTGTTATTAGAAAGCGATCTTCTGTGTATTGTTTGCATGCAAGATACACCTTCAGTGCAGCTTTGTCTTTTCCTAAAGGAAATAGAGGAGAAATTTTATGAAATCATTAAGAACATGATTAAAGGTTACCCTTAGACACAACACAGACAAGAACCTTGGATGAAAAGGGAAAATGTTTACGCCTGTAATTACCTTCACTTAAGATGGGAGCACATCCTGTTCATGAGCAAGAATATCTGCAATACTGATAGCTGAGATGCAAGATAGTCACACTTCGAGCGACGTAGTCTTGAACGGGTGATATGTCTTAAGGCTGCATGCTCTCATGCAGCTGTTGATGTTACAACACAGCTTGCAGAATACTTGAAATATTTCTGATATTGGTGATGCCACAATCTGAAATTGAAACTTCTTAGCTAAAGGAAGAAGAGACTAAACTCTGAATTTACTCTGCTCATACACACGATATTCATGAAGCATAGTAAACAAATCTAAACACTCTAATATACATCCGCAGTTTTGTCATCCTTTTATCTCTCTTTGCCTCAGTAAGTGGAACTGGGATTAGCATTTAGAATGAAATCATGAGGAACTGAATGTCAAACAAAAATTAGCCAAAAAAAATTCATACAGAAAAAGTGCCAGAGAAATCCTCTCATAGATGGTATTTGCTCTTGAATATATCGTATAAATTTCCCCCCATTTTATGCAACTATTCTGCTAAATACTTACCTGCAGATCCCTTATATCAGCATGCATATAATGGACCGACTTGGTAAAGATTTCTTTGTAAATGCTTTCCCTGTCAGCTGTAGATAGATTGGCATAGTAACACCTTGATAAGAGATACTTCTTGATACTTGAAGAAGTAAGATACTTGGAGAAGTAAGTTAGGTTTATTAATTGCAAACATACTGTATTGTTGAGCTGGGACACTGATAACTTCAGATGTCTTTGCATTGTTTGTGTAAATTTAAGTAGTAACTGTGGCACTGGGGAAAAAAGTTCATGATAGCTGTTCTCATGCCAAAGATGTAATGAAACTTGGCTTTCTGCTTTTAAAGATGTGATGTTCTTAATGGCTGTTTATAAGTAAAAATTGTGTCTAGCATGGTAGAAACTTCACAGACAAGTATCCATGAAGGAATATTAAATCTGACTAATAATTGAATGATCATCTAGTGAAATTTATTTTGGAATCCTATAGTAACTATCCTTGAAGTTAGGAAAAGTGAAATACTTAAAATGCTTGTATTACTGGGCATAGCTTCTGTGCACGTGAAGGAGAGAGAAGTGAAAAGTTCAAAGGTTTGCCTCAAAGTCAGGAAGGGCACATCGTTGTGGAAGAATATCATTGTCTGGTTACAAGTGATCACTGTGAAAGAGGTTTGCACAACAGGTTTGAGTAGGGAAGTTTGTGTTTTAACTTGAGTTAATCACATGGGTAATTTGCTCTTACAATAACTTTTTGACGTTTTAGTGTTTAAAATCCCCCATAGCAACAGGCTGGCTGTAATGCCTCAGAAAGAATCTCAGACCTAATGTTTTCTCCCTTACCACATGCTCAAGATAGCTGCTTACAAGGTGTTAGGAAAGGAATGACAAGAAATAGTTTGCATTTTGCTTAAGCAAAGTGTTGGATTAGCTACTCTGTAAATTTCAAATGCATTTGACCTTCTTTTGCGTTTAAATATTTTAAATAATACAGCTTTCATGTAGTAGTTTCTCTAGTCTCCATTATTAGATGCATTATTATTCAGCTTTCTTATCAAAATTCTTTTTTCAGTTTATGAACTGATACTAGTTGTGACCAATTTAACGTATGACAGGCTTGAGTTCTGGTCACGGTCTGTGACATGTCTTCTATAACTTTTGGAAATACAGCCTAAAATTTTGCTTTAATATGAAAGCACCTTTTTATACATCTTCAAAGATGCAAAAGAAAGCAGCTTTCTAAAGACTCATGAAACAAGAGGGGGTTTAGAACCTCCTTAATTACATTAACATTCTTTGAATGTTAATAGTTGCTGTCTTCAGATCTCACCTTATTCTGTGATAAAGAATACTGTTGGAGAATAACAATCACAGGAAGCCTCAGTTTTATGATGAACTTTTATATTTTTTAAGCTGTTAACTGTTTAATATCTGTATCTTAAAGAATAAAAACTAAAATTTAGTTAATAAAATGTTTGTATCTAATTCTAAATTACCATCAGGAAAAGTTCTTGTTGTTTTTCTGCTGGAATGATTTAGCTTCCTTGGCTTGTATACAATAGATTGTGCACAATTTTCTCAGCTATCTTTTTTTCCTTTCCCCAAAACAGTTATTAATCTAAGACCATCCTGTTTCATTTTCTCCCAGGCTAGCTGCAGTTTCTGTAGATAAGGCCAGTGATGTGCCGTGCAAACAATCTTAGCTCTCATGGATGTGCTGGGTTTGGCTGGGATAGAGTTAATTTTCTTCACAGTAGCTAGTATGGGGCTGGTTTGGATCATGTGCAACATTTGCTTTTACCAGAGATGGCTCAGATGCAGGGAATGCAGGGATGACCAGATAGTTTTACTTGGAAATAAAACCTCAGAAACTAAAAATGGCTACTCTTCTTAGTTTTCCCCTTCTGAATTGTTTTCTTCAACTTACGCTGCTGAGTCAAAGGACGCATACGTCTTACGCACTGTGCTTCTCTGGGTGTTTTGGAAATGGATTTGATAACTCATAGTAATTTTGAAATTCCAAATGAAAAACTTATTCTTCATTCCTTAGGTGTTTCTCCTGATGTGAAGTTTGTATACCTCGTTTGTTTGTTTGTTTTCCAGCTCTCATTATGTATATGGTCATAGGAAATACAGAATTTCAAGACTCAAAACTAAATATATTTCAAACATCGTAATTCAGATATCATGTCCGTATCCTTAGGCTTCTATATGAAAGGTTTGGAAATAATATTTATTGTAGGAGGAAGATCTACTTGGAAAGCCATGCTTATCCCTGAATTGAGACATGAGTTGTAAGGTTATACGCATCACGGGGGAAGAAAGAAAATATGCATAGCCACCTCTTTTTGTTTGCCATTAGTCTTTCAGATACTGCATTATGGTTCAGTGCTAATGGTGCTACTCCAGAGCTCCATAGTAACAGTAATAGCCTTTTGACTTCTGAGCTGAAGAGTCTACAGATAATAAAAACTGAGAAAACAGTGGCAAAGCTCATGTGCTTTCTTCATGAGTGTAATGTAGCACACAAATGAACTACCTCGTATTCCATCTGTGGAGTAATTAAAGGAAAACTTTTGGGAGTCTTGGATTTTGCAAATAGAGCCATCAAATCTGTAAGAAGCAGGACTTTATATTAATCTTGCCAGTTTACGATGCTGTCCCTCTTGATGCTGAAGTGATACAGTAGCTGTGGATTGAGACAGTGACAAACATTGTGTCATTCTAACTCTGGGTCAGATTCTTGATTCTCTGAACTATCTTAGCTTTTCCTCTGATGATGAAGGACTACAGATAGCCTTGAGAATGTTCTGGGAGAAAGGAAAATGAAAGATTTATAATTGACCCATAAAAATGCAGCGCAACAAGTTTGTGAGAACCTATGAGTAACTAAACAAATGCATTTGGTTTTATTGTATTTCTGAGAAAGCAGGGGGTTTTCCCTACCTATCTTCTGTTTTCTATTGCCAAAACATCATCTGCTGAGGGATGAAGGCTGACCTCTGCTACTTGACTATTTTCTGCTGGGCAGTTTTGCATTTTACCTTTTAAATCTCTTCTGGATTTGAAATTTGGAACCCAGAGTTACAGCAATATGATTTATATCGTGCTAACCCTATTTGCAAAGCGTGCAAAAACTCAAAATGCTACCTGAATCTATGCAAAAGCTTCTCTGGTTTCTGAAGCCCTGTAAATTTTAAAATATGTAAGCAATAGCCAGGGCTATCTCGTAACAAGGCCAGTTCTCTCTCAGGATATCAAAGAGATCATAATTTACTTAGGGTGTTTATCTCACCATCATGCAATAGGTGCTTCCCGTTGGACTTAAATTATATTCTTACATTAATGCAACTTTGCATTTATTGTCAAATTAATAAATGAGTATTTTCACTGTCAAGGTGTAAAACTTTCACCACTTTTTTTGGGCACCATATTCTTCCATGTAAATGAACATTGATCATGAGCTGCTCCCTGTCAAGAAGTTTAAAGGAGTAGGTGACAGAGGGAAAGGCAATGGAAAATTAGTTTATCAGACTGTTTATGCTTAAAATACTGTGACATACATCGTGCCTGGTAATTTTAAAATGAAATGTGTTTCTAAAACTGGTGATTTTTCAATGTTATGGAAAGCAAACATGGTATGCAAGTCAGTGCAGAATATGTTTTCAAGTAGTATGAGTTCTGTTTGCCAGTATCACTGCTAAAAATGAGATTCTTGCTTTATTCTTAGGACTTTTACTACACTCTGCCCCAAACTGCTTAAAGTTTCATTTTAGTGAGCTTTGCCACTAACGTGTCAGAACAATTCCCTTGCAGTGTTGCAGAATCCTACACTGAAGAGTTGAGAAGTACCAGAGTAGAAATTACTGCATACAGTCTGAGCAGGTTACTTAGCACAGATTTCTTCGTAGAAATTTTTCACCATTCCCATCAAATAGCACTGTAATACTTCACAAGAATTAATAATTTTCCTTGTGCACCTTTTGAATGGAAAAGGTTGTAGTTGCACTTTACAAGAGATGAATTGAGACAAAGATACAAGTCAAAGGTATCCTTTGTGCATTTTTGTTGCTGCTGCTTTGGCAGGTGAAGCCTGCTCAGTTGGAGTTCACTTACTCTCACGCACTGCACAGACACTTTCAGCCACGGTTCTAAGTTCTCAGCAACTTTTCAGAAGTCCCAGCTCAATCCTCCCCTTCCCCTTGCCTCTGTAGAGAAAATTAGGAGCACACAGTCATCAGCTGTGAAAAGTTTGCAGTTGGATTAATTAGCCCTGCTCAGATTCAGGGCTCATTAATTGTGTTTAGCAATGCATTAGCATACTCATTGTGCTGGCATTTCTGAAGTTAGCATATTACTGCACTGCCCTGCTGTCTAAACACATCAACCCAATCAGACGTAGCATATCGTACTAACCAAGCAGACATGTCACTTGGCTCCTCCTAAGACATTTTTGCTGTCAAGGGGGGGGAAAAAAAACCCAGCTGACAGAACTAGTAAGTTGTCATCCTCTATTAGAACAAGCATGGTAGGAAGGAAATGCACATATTGCTACGGAGTCTGTCACGTGCTTGCTGGCAAGGGAGTGGTGAAGCCTTGGGAAGCACAGGCTTGTTCTTTGCTTTTCTCTTGGGACAATTCAGCAGCAGACTATCTGAATCTAATGTAGTGCCTTGTGTTTGCCTCCTGCGATGGTTTACTATAGTAACAGCTGTGTAAATAATGAAATACATTACTGCTGGACAAAAGCTGTAAATAAAATTTATGGGCTAATCGATGTATTATATATTTGGTAATAGTGCAAGAGAATAGCTGGGTACAGTTTACCATATTGCTCATAAAAAGCTGTAAGTACACATAATAAAACCAAGAGTACAAGTAGCATGGAAACTGGAATTTGGCTGTAAACTGTTTGCATCTTCCTTTAATTGTTGAGGGAAGTTACTTTGTACATTATTTAATTATTTATGGTTTCAGTTATGCTGGTTCATCTTGTGATCTTGGTAAGACGCAAGAGGTAACACATTTCTCAGTATAATGCAGTGGTCATACACTCTAGAAAGAACTGCTTTGGGGAGACAAAGTGGGTGTCAGAGGTCTTACTTAATTCTTTGGGTTATTTTAATACCCAAGTTCTTAATAAATTAGTATTTTTCTGAGATTTTTTTCTTCTTTTGTGGACACATTATTATTAATGACATAATAAAATGAGTTGATCATGTATTTCTTATTTTATTAGAAAACGGGAGTTGATCTAGGATCTAGATCTAGGCCGAGTAGTTTCTTTCTTACAGGGTTTATGCTTTGAAACACAAAGTGGTGGTGGGTAAACACAGTGGTAGCGGGTGACTGTGCAGGTGCTACATGGCTTAATCGGGATGAAAAAATACAATTTATACGGGAAGCATGCTATTTTTGGATACTTAAGTTGACATGAATCCCTTGTGAATTAAACCATTTAATATATGAAATGGAAAAAGTCCTTCTAATCTTCCTTTTGAATGAGCCGTGAAATAGGATACGTGAACAGCCTGAAGTGTGAAGAGGTTACTATGGCTTGGTTCCAATATTTTTTATAAGATATATTAAAAGATTTGCACTAGCCAGGAGCTTAAAGGAGAACGTATGATCTTCTATAAAATAACGCAATATGTATCTGAAAACATGTCCATTTTTCATGGCAAAAGCTTTCAGTACTCTTTCTGAAACAGATCTTGATGCTCCCTAACAAATGCATAATATGCTTAACTATGAAATATCACTTTCTAGTAGAAAGAAATAATTGTGATTGCTGTCTGTAGTTGTGCCTCATTTTCAGGCAAAACCAATGCTCACGTTTCCTGTCTGCTCTAATAGACGCTAGAGTGACTATACTCAAGAGATTTATAGGTAGTCAACTTTGTTTAAAAAAATTAAATATTAAGTAAGTAACTTTTGGTTAAAAGTTTGGTTTATGGTACAAGCTTCAAGACACCTGAATAGCTGGGATTTGTATCATAGCAAACTATTTTAGTAATGCATTGATTTCTTATACAGTACCAATTTTTAAGCCTTCTTTCCCTTCAAGCAGTGTGTTTTGTCTGACATTAAGCTGTTCTTTCTGCTATGCAAATTAATAATATTGGCTGAATGGTAATTTTTAAACTTTTCTTAATACTTGTTATTAAAAAAATTTAAATCTTCCTCTTCACATGAGTAACCTATTCTTATCATGACTTCATTTAGGTTTAAAAGCTAAACCACAGCAGGTGAATAATAGAAATCACAGCTGCTTCTTTCGAACAGGTTTTTAATGATCCAGGGTTTTCCATTGTGCTATTTATAGCTCTGCTTCCCCTATCTGCAGGTTTGAGTCTTCAGCACTTCTGAAAATTAGGCTGTAAGAATTTGCTAAAATGGCAGTGTTGGTGCATACAGGTACATTTGCTCCACTGGCACTATTGAGGTTGCAGTGGGGGCTGTAACTAGTATCATCAGCAATAATTCCCTGTATTTTTGTCTGTAACAGTAGAGACTGAAAATTCTACTTACATACCAGATCTGGAGGTTACCCTAATAGGAAACAGTCCTAAGCAATACAAAGTGTGTTAGGAGCAGACTTCTTGACTTAAAGAAATTGTGCTGTTGGCATGTGTCACCGTTGCAGCCTGCAAGACCGCGCTGCCCAACAGAGACTGCAGACTGAGTGAAGAATCTTTATCTGTTTCTCAACTTGTACTAGTAATAACAAGTTCAGCAAGATTTGAATTCTTTTTGGAGTCCCTGAGTCCATCACTACTAAATATAATGCCCATTCAGCATCAGTGATAGAAGAACTTGGAAGCGAGCAGAGCACCATATCAGTCCTTGTTTAACGCTAGTAGGACAACTGTATGTGGAAAGCATGGCAGGAAACTAGCTAGTGCTGTATACCAGGAAAAAAAAGCACTTTTGTGCTTTGAAGGAGAAAAGAATGCCTGGGAGGCCAGTTACAAGCAGTATTTTCTAAAACTAATTCTACCACAGGGAAATAAAAGACTGCTTTTGGATAGTTTTGCAAAATGGTGTGGTTTCTTTGGTGCTGGTGTTCTCATTTTACCTGATGCTTTGTCCAAAGAAATCGGTCGTATCAGTATTTATTTAATTCTAGTTGCATGAAAGTCCTTCCCGCAGGCGTTGTAGAGAGTGCTGTTAGTAGCTTAATGGGTACAGTTTTTCATGTCCTGAATAAATCAGTACCTTGGAAGGGGGAATATAGCAATGCTGTTACCCTGTCTCTTTGAGAGAGACCTCAAATTAAGGTATTTGCTGTGTGTTCCTAAAGTCTGATTTTAATGAGTGGACTGCTTTAGTTCTATGTGTAAATAAAAGCAAAATTGTGCACACTAGTGAATCACCAATTTGTTCATGGTAATATTTTACAGCTGCTGACACTGGAAAGCTTGATTACTCACCTCTGTGTTCCTCTGCAGCTGAGGACCTCTGGAAGACCAGTTGCTGACCTTGTGAGTGTAAAACCCTCTTGTACTATGCTAATTGCCTAGTCTCTGTGGCGCTTAAGATTCACTCATATATTCCATGAGGACATTTGCAGACATGTTCAAAGTTTATTTACTGATGAGTAGTTTTACCTGAGGAATAGAGCTCAAAGTTTCCTTTTTGTATGCAAAAAAAAAAAATTATTTTCAGTTTCCAGGAAATCCCTTTTGTCAAATAAGAGAAAGCTAGTATTTTCCTGACAGTTGAAAAATTGTCAAATATTTTTCTGATGGTTGATCTTTACAGAAAGTGCTGCTTTTCTGAGAAAACTTGGAAAAAGTAAGCGTTATTGTAAATCAGCATAGTTTTATTAAGCTTAATAGATGTATTGATTTCTGACAATTGATGATCTGGTGCAGGCAGGAGGGATTTAAAATTCCAACTATAGTTCATTGGTACTGTGGCTTCGTAATCAATTGTACTAAAATACACTCTGGACTGTATGAATGTATCAGGTTTGTGGTTTCAATGTTCTAAGTTGCTAAAATAATCTGCTAAGATACCATTTTTTAACCATGCCACATTTGCCTTATGTTGAAGAAGGTCTGTCGTGTGTCCAGAATTCTGTGTGGAATACTGAATCTTTCTCATGTACTTTCAGGCAATTATCTGTCTCCAGTTTAAGACCTGTGGTCCAAATTGGAAACCAAGGCTGTGAGAGTCTGGTAGTGTGTACCAGCACAATGTTGTGGAAATATGGTCCATCCTTCTCTTCTCTGATCTTTGCTATTTGTACTAGAGGCTTTTCTTCTTACGTACCTCACTGGGAGTTAGTCTTGCTGTTCGATGTCCGACTCATGGAAGGATGTTAGAAGAATGACTATTATCAATAAGATTGTTGTAGTACATTGGTCCTAAATGCTGGTCTTCACAATAAATTCGGATGACAGATTGGTGTAATTAATACTATAGCTGAGTTCGTGGCCAGGTTGGAATCTTTAAAGCATGTCCTATTTAAAGATCAGTTCATTTACCTTTTATTGGAGCAGGGAAGCAAACATCTGTGCTGCTTTTTTGCTAATTACTGCTGATGTTTCTGTTTAGGCAAGCTGTTCGTATTCCCTCTCTTCTGTACTGCTCGATTTCTCTCTTGCATTTTGAGAAATCTCTTTTGTCTTTGTCACTCCCTTCTCATTGCTTTCTGCTACTCTGAAATTCAGTTTGGTATGTTTTCTCTTTCTGCCCTTTGCCCTCTCTTTCCACCTTCACTCTGTTATTTTGCAATCACAGTTTTAAGCAAGGACCTAAAACTTTCCTGCAGGACTGATGTAACAGAACATGGTGCGGGGTAAAGGCAGGTAAGGAGGTAGAGGGGAGTAACCACCAGTGGGTGGAAGTAACTATCTTTGAGGGTTGTGCCATTGCCAGTCTGTAGATTTGGACACCCGTTTTTTCATCTCTGCAAGTGTTCTGTGATTGATAGTCCTCGCAGAAGGAGGAGAGGAAGCTTTTTTATTTTAAGTGACTAGATAAACTGCACAGTATGGTTTTCTGTCCCTTCCTTCCAACAAACCCAAAGAGGTTTTGGTCTGTACTCACAAAATCATTCCAATGTTCTTTTGGTTTTGGTTTTTTTAAAACACATTTCACTTCATAGTAGCATATATCTATAGAGGACAAAATACGCTGCCAGTCGTTAAATCTCTTACCTAGTATTCAATACAAACAGTTGTGGACTATGTTGGCAGTTGGATTTGTGTGCATGGTTTTTGTTTGGTTGGTATTTTTTAACAAACCCTGTCATGTGGTCATAAAAATTGAGCAAATCTCTTTCTCTACTATTTAAAAAAAAAAAAGTTCTTCATTGCAACACGTGGAATAAAGTTGAGCAAGCTTTACCTTTCAAGACTTTTAGGTTTCACTGTGAATATTTTACACAGCTTGGGTTGTTATGTTGTAGACCAAGGAAGTAATTGCACATGCTTTGAGCCTGATTGTACTTAAGTATATGGATAATGAGAAGCACTGCAAAAGCTCTCTAATTAAAACAAAATTACTCACAACACCAGCAGCTGCTAGTTGTAGTAGCTGCAAACTTCTTTATAGCTGTTCCAGTCTTAGGAATTCGGAGTATGTAGGATTTAGCTTTGCTACAATTCAGGCTTTTGACAGTAATGTAGAGGCTACGTTCAATCCCTCAGAAGTTACAGAAATACAACAAAGTAGATTTAAGGGGCATTTTAGGTTTGGGGTTTTTTTTTTCCTATATAAAGCAGTATATATAAAGCATTTTCTTTGGTTGACATACTTATTACTGTTCCTAGTATGATACAGCAAGAAAGGAGGAAAAAATTGCTTAGCAGTTCACATGTGAGCTGCTAGAGAAACCTATTAGAAGCTTAATTCTAAATCCTACAGAGACACCACTCTGCTGACCTTGCTATTGTGTGTGGCTTTCAGTAGAACAACGTCTTTAGTATAATTATTTCTTCCACTATCCTAGGAATCTGGCTTTGTCTCCCTTTTTAACGGGGAATTTTAATGGAAAGCAGTGGTACATTTGGCTCCATCCCTGACTTTTCTGCAGCCAGTAATGTTGCTAGTAGGAGTTACTCATGGGGAAATGTGCTGCCCTTGCATGCACAGATTCAATTTCATATTACTTGTGTATGCTCCTTGACTCTGTTACAGCAGAGTGCAGGGTCCTCAAAAGCTGTACCTTTGTCTCTGCTCACTGTAAAATTAGGCTGAAAGGGGTGGGGGACTGAAAACTGATTGTTACTGAAGAGAGGTCGATGAAAGAGATATGAATGTCTTCATGCGCAAGTTTTGAATTTGAACTGATTGCGAATGAGCATCACAACTGTTTTAACAGCTGAGGTTCTGCTGTAGTTAAATACTTAAACACACACACACCCTTTTAAAGTTAATTTTATGCTTATAAAGCTGAGCACTCAAGTGTTCTTTTAGTCTGGTCCTTTGCACAAGTATATTATCATTGTGTATGACCATGTCGTAAATGTTTGTTTTGTTTTCCCTCACTCAGTACGCAGGACAGATGGAGCCTACTGCGTCAGATAACTGCAGCCCTTTCCTTTTACTGTCCTGATGCCTGGCTTATCAGGCACTATACAGTAGTGAACCTGAATGCAGAATTATTAACTACTTTGGTTCTCTTACAGTGACTATCAACATAGTATCTAAATACTTTGTGATTATTAGAATAATTTCAAATAAGATCTTATTACTGCCACCATTTCAGACAAGGGGAAGATAGGCATAACACAATTTAGATGAAAATTTTGTGATTAGCTTCGGAATTTGGGGGATTGATTTATCTAGATGACTCTGCATTTTTATAGCATTTTACAGCATAATTGTTATAATCACATCTCTGGCTTCATTTGCAGTTTAGCATCTACAATGCCTCTGAGATAGTTAAACACCCAGGAAATGGTGGCCATTGTAGTCTATCAACTGTGGAAAAGCCTTGCTTTAAGTAATTTCTCAGACATTCAACAGAAGTCCTTAATAGTTAAATGTTAGTGTAATCATTTACAGTGAAATATGCTTTTTGTGGTGGAGGGTTGTTTTGTTACTGCTTGAAATTTCGGGGGGTTGTTTTGTTTGCTTTTGCTGTCATGTGGAAGACTACTGCAGGCCAGTTGGTGAGAAGATTGATGGGAACCTTCAGGTTCGTACCATTGTGTACTACTTGGTGCGTGTAGTAAGTGGTGCAGTAATGCCTTGTTATCCTCTGCGTGTGAGCCAGCTGCATGACAGCACTGAGGTGCATCTTGCCAGCAACCTCAATAGCTTTTTGCCAACAGAAAGGTGGTTTCAGCAACTGAGGGCTTCTAGGCTTACTTTCGTTTCCAGTGGGAGGAATCCAGGTGTCCCACCCTACCTGTCTGTTTCTATCGCCCCTTCACCTTTCTGGCTATTAGAAGTAATTAGTAGCAAATGAGTGCCACAGTTCTAATAGAAGAGAGGAAACAGGTTAAAGAAATATGACTTGTTGGCTCTGTGCCAGTAAATTTATGGAGCATTTTAGATGAGTTCTGAGGATAGCATATAAGAATATAGTTCACTAGAGACTAGTTAAAGATGTGTACTATTTCAAAGATTCATTAGTAGGCACTTGGAAGTTGAATGATGGTAGATGCATTGCAAGCCACAGTTAAGTTTTGCTTTTCATTCTGTCTTTTCTTTAGTGATCCCATATATTAAAAATACCAACACTGTCTTTAAAGAGAAAGGATCAATTAAAGATGACTGGGACAAATTACAGTGTGACACTTGTACAAGTAAATTTATTTGATTTTTTTAACAGGGTGCCTATTTGTTGCGTAAGAATTATGGTTATTGCTGTGCTTGAGGGCAATCATTTTAATTTTTTTGTACCCTGTGAAATATAATACTCATCAATAACACAAATACCAAATCATGTCCTGGATCTTTAGTCCCATGCAGTTACAACACTGAAGCCAGGCAGGGTTGAGTGGTCTTAAAATAATCCACAATAGCATGATATTTTGGTGAACTCCAAATAAGTTATATCCAGTGTAAATGGTCTGCTAGTGAGGTAGCAGGAAAGTTAGCTATTTGACATTTGTTTCATGGATTTCTAACCTCGTTGATGTTGAACCTTTCATCTTTGGAAAGGGGAAGTATGATTTTGTCCTAACCTGACATTTGTGTTATATTTTTTAATCGGTTTTGACTCACTGAGAATAGAAAATACTCTAGTACAGTGTGAGCACCTACCAGGTAAATTGAGTTGATTATACTGTGCATGGTTAGATGCATCCAGATACAGGTTGTAGGCTGTCCTAATGCTTCTGTGTCCTTTGGACAGAGATGAACAGGCCAGTGTGCTTGAGGATTATTAGGGAGACTAGGGTGTGATGTGCTGGGCCAGAACAATACTTGGCTTTGCAAGAGAAGTGGAAGCAACTGGCACAAGGAGCTTTATGGATTTGACGAGGTGGACTGAAGGTAATGAGATGACAGTAAAAACAGAGGGACTAAACTTTACAGGGCTGTGGATCAAAGCTATACTAAGTGAAACACTGGAATATGATTTGTGAAGCATCCCTAATACTGGCAAGGGGCTGAACTGAATAATAATCTAATATGGGACAAACACAACTCACAGTTTTACCCTACATTTTGGGCTGTCTGTAGACCTGAGTGAAGAATAGTTACAAACATTTAGGTTTTTTGCATGATCTTGTTTGAACCCGTGAGCTTCGCAAATGTGTTTTAATAAAAAGCTGAAGTTCATCTTCTGCATTGTCTCAGACTTTCAGCAAGGAGCTGGAGTGTTTATACCACAATCTAATACTACCTCAAAGGTGGTATTCCTATGTTTCTGAGAACATCTGTGTAGCAGTATAGGCCTCACCCTGTTGAAGAACTCCAGAACCTCCCTTTGCTAATTTTAGGTGGGTTTTTCCCTTTCATAGTATCTGAATATCTCCATAAAGCAGTGTCTGTGAAGCTGTAATTAATTGTCAAAGCCCTGACAGCGAAGTCCACAGTGCTCCAGAACATAAAAATGAGCTGGTTTTTACCTGTAATGTCATGACTTGTTTCCTTGAACAGTAATTGATGTCAATTGTAGATCATGTCTATGAACTTGAAATTGTGTTGTTTATCTGCTAGGGACCTTGAGAGTGTGATCTTCTAATTCACGGTGGTATAGATTACATCTGTAGTGCAAGAATTGTCTAGGGACATAAATTACAGCAATTAAAATTAGCTAGAGGAGAGAGAATGATGCATTATTAATTGGCATAGTCATTAAAGGGCTGCAAAGAACCTAAAAGAGATACAATGTCGATACTCAAGCACTAAAAGTGGCAGGCAGTGTGCAAAGACCAATGATTGTATTCAAAGCCTCGAGTCATTAAGACATGGGCAATTACGTGGAATTTTATGACTGTGGGTTGAGATCACTTCAACATACTAACAATATGCTAAAATGGCAATTTTTCGAGAATGATGATATTCAGGTGACTACTCTGAAGACTGGAATAGTGCAATTAATTTCTATCTAAAGAATGTGTAGCATTTTATTTTAAAGAAGTTAGAACAAAGAGTTGTAAGGAAATTCCATCAGCAATCTGGTGAATTTAAGCAGAAAATGAACATTTTTCAGCATTAAATATAATAGTCTTAAGCTTGTGTAGAGAAGGATAAATCTTGGTACACCGAAGAATGGAAGAATGAAGATTTAATTAAGAGTCTCTTTATACTACAGAAACAAAGTCTTGCCTGTGTCATGCTGAGAAATATGGCAATGTGAATAAGAGGCTCATGGTAATGCAGCTGTATATCAGCTACTTAATTATTCATAAACCTTGTTGTCAGTGAGTTTCAGTGATTTACCTATCTCAGCTAATTTGCCTTATTGGAAATACTGCTTGTTTTATAAAATAGTTCATTTATAGTCCTATAAGTGAGGTATAAATGCTGAAAAGGAAGTGTCTTTCACAAGAGAGAAGTTTTAATAATTGATTCACAAAGTAAAGTAAACTTTAAATACTGGAGGCGTTAGGACAGCAATCTATTTGTTTTGACAACTAATGGGAGAATGTATGTCTACTGGGTGGAGAGTTAAAACTCCAAAGAAAACATCTCATTTTTTTTCTCATCCAAGGGATCCTTGGAAAGTTTTGGCTTTTCAAAACTTACCAATGCTTTCCTATTCTACTTGCTAAGAATTCAGATTTCTAATTCATCTCACTGTCTACCCCAAAGTTTAAACACTGAATGTGATTAGCTTTGCTGTGCAGATGCCGAACTGAATGGCTTCTGTTGATTCAGAGAGGCTGAGTAGTGTCAGAGTTCAGTTACTGTGCTTTCAGGAAGGCCTCCTGTTGCCAAAATGAGCTTTCTTTTTTCTTTTTCCAAGCTGCATGCCAGAGTCTGCGTCAGCACGCAACCGGACTCAGGAAAAGCATATATGTATAGCCACTGAAAAAGCAATGTACAGCTACATCTTCTCTGAGAGCAGCCACACACACATTAGTTGCTCCATTGGCAAGTTAGGGGGCTCTCTGTTTGCCTATATTAGGTATGTACCTGTTTGCTTAAATACATGTTTTTGACCAGTTAGTATCTTTCTGAGCACTGAGAACCAGAGATGGCATGATTCTGGCTATTTAGTCTTCAAGCTATGGTGAAAAACTATCATATGGCAGCTTTTCTCCTGCTATCTCTGCAGTTATCTCTGTGTTCAGTGTAGTAGAGAAGTTTATTTGTTCCAAGTATAATGATTTAGCACTATTGCACTGAAATGCATCTGCTTTATTATATCCAACACTTTATTATTTTGGCTTTAGATACTCTGCTTCTGTGTCACATTCTCAAAACTCTGCGCTGGTTTGAATTAACTGCTTAGTAGTCAGAGCAGGTATCGTATGATGCAGTGTACTTCATCATCACTTTTGTTCTCTCTGGATGTTTCTATGATTCAGTGCACGATGCCAACCAGGAACTGTGGAATTCAAGGTCTCAGGGGTCTAAGTAACTAACAAGCTTCCATTATTCCATTCCTGGCTTCCATTAATTTTGCTGCTGCTCTTTTCAGACTTTTAGGTTGTGTGGGGAACTCATTGCTGGGAGCTATAATCATGTCAGTCATTGGAATTTAACCAGAATGGTGAATATTCATTTTAAGTCACATCGGCAAATAGGTTTGGCTCTTGTGTTCAAACTACATTTGATCTTGAGAGAAAGAAGTTAAGGCAGTAAGCAACAAGGAAACAAAAGCTAAGTCAGACAATTCAGAAGAGAGTTTGGAGTATAGCAGTGCCAGAGGCTCAGTGAAGCACTATTTGTGTGTTCAGCCACTGTGGAGAGATTGGCAATGTAGGATAATGATGTAAAGATGAGGTTGGTGACAGGTTATTTGCCTTAGGACAGCAAGCAACAGACCATAAACCTAAGTGCTTTTGTTTGCTTAAAGAAACGTATTGATGTTCCTGTGTGCGAGTTTACCACCTTTCCCTTGGATAGGCAATAGTGAGCCAATTTGGGAAAATGCAGGTGGTGTCCTGGGATCATGAAGACCACCAGTGATATGCGGAACCGGTACTTGCCAGTGTTTTCAGCAGTATGAATGCTGGGCAGTTTCTGTCGTCTGAGCCAAGTTATGAAAGTGTAATCACAAAGCAATTGTCAGAAACCTGGGCTGTACTCAGGAGGCTTTTGACAGCTTTGCATAGATGAGATTCCTGAGTGGCATTTGATGAGTCACATACATCCATCCTATATGTCACTGGGATAGCAGTGGTCCAGTCTTACTGAAAAAATAAGCAGTCACCCATTCAAAAAGAAATATGTGCCCGCCATTTCAGCTGTGTTCCACCTTGCTCCTTTGGCTCAGATTTTCTGCAATGCAGCATAAAATTAAATCAATTGCATAAAACCCAACCAACCAAAAGGCTTTACTATTTATATATTAAAAAATAATATTTTTAATACAAAATAGCAATCCAGATTAAACTGTTTTTACTGAGATTTACTGCTGCTGCTGGGTGTGAGCACTGAGCATTTTGCTTCAGCTTACTCAAATTATTAAATGTAATAGGGGAGTAACTGTGTTCTGTTAGTGCAGTGTAGTGTACTCCACAACCTCTGACTGCAGTAAAATGTCAGGACTTTGCCACACAGTATCAGAGAATTAGTTATTGTAAGCATTGGCTCAGTCTGCTTCCAGAGCTGTTTTTTCTGTTAGTGGGGAACTGGAAAAAAACTGAAAATCATGCAGAACATGAATTTATAGGATCATTAGGATGAAGATATTTTTATTTTTAAAATTAACTATGTAAGTGTTAGAAATGCGCTATAGTGATTAGTGAGAGACATTTCTATTATTTATATTCTTCTTTTAACTGAGGGTGCAATAATAAAAAATTAGACAGAACTTTGTCTTTTCTCAGTATTTGGCAAACAATATCGTTTTGATCAGGTTGATATGGCTGTGGAGCCAGTTGGTACTTCCCTCTCATTTGCTCAAAACTCCTGCACTTAAGTTGGTCAGAGATTTCTGCGGGCTAGTCTGAGTGTCCAGACAAATTACAAGAGCTCCTGAAATAACTTGATTGAAGTAAGGTTGGAAGCTAATGTTGAACTTCTGTGATGCCTGTCAGAATGGTTGCTTACCACAGACAGGTAGCCCCATGTGTTTCCATGTGAGGAGGCCCTACCGCTCAGAATTGCTGTAAATAATGATAACACTTGGGAAGAAAGAGATTATCAAATAATGTCTTTGTACTATAAATGAAACATATCTTTTTAAATTGCTTTGAAAGCACAGTTTCGATAACAATTACAGGACACTGTCTAACAGTGCTCTTGACAACAGACTGCAGGGAAATAGAATGTGCATTCTTGTTGCAGAAGGAGCAGGTGATATCTCCTACAATTACATTGCTCACTCTGCCTGAGCTTGTAAGAGCTTTGCAATATGGTGAGGCCTCTCTGGACTTTTCTGGCAGCTTGACATTGTTTAATTTTGGGAGAAGACTACAATTGCTTTCTAGGTAAAAAAGAAGTTAAGAAGAAATTGTCTTTTCCTTTTTTTTTTTTTTTTTTTTTTTTTTTTTTTAGTAGGGACTCAGTTTGGCTTGAGGAGGTTGTGAGAACAGTCTTTCTGATTTCATAATCTTGCTCTGTCAACTAACTTTGACTGTATGATCAGAAGTTCCATTTGCACATCTGGCAGCTCTCTTGGGGAGAAAAACCCCAACCCTGTCACTTTTCTAATTTCATTTTCTCTTCTTTTTACTTCCTGACCAATTAGTTTTTGCATGTGCTGTCCTTTAGCGTGACTGGACATGATTTATCCCAGCAAAGGGGGGGTCAGAAGGCCTTTCTGCCAATTGTTCTTCTGATCTGCCAAGACACTGAACACCCTTAAAAATACATACCTTGTACTTTGTTATTGCACTCTCTATGCTGAAGCCTATGTGCAAATATTTTTTAATCATACAGTTAAAGTGAGTGTGTTATACAGGAATTACACTGTATGAACAATGGTATTTCCTAAATTTCATTGCTTTCACTTTATGTCTTTACTTTCCTTTTTGAAAGGGTTTTGATATAAGAGCTTGTAAACCTTATTGATGTTCATGGATTAGCAACACTGTAATTTTATTTTCCTGTGTTATAAAGTTACATGTTAATGCAGCAGACTGTGAGAAACTGGCAATGCAGAGAGCTTGCAGGTGTAACTGGGCAAGACTTCGAAAATCTCCTGGTAAGCTGCGTACAGGGTACAGTCTTGAAATACTCAATCTCAAATTTCTTCCAAAGGGCCCTCTCTTCTTGAGAGTATCTTTTGCCAGACATATGAAAATCTAGCCAGGCAAGTTACCCCACGCTGTTTGCACGTATGCAGGCTTATGCATACTATGTTTAAAGATTCATCATTATTGATTTTCCTTTCTTGAGCTTCTTGTGTCATTTATCACATTTTAAAAGATCAACTTCACTTTCATAAACAGTTTATCTGTGATCTCCATTCAATTAACGTAGCCAGGGAACAATAGTTCCCCCGCACTACTGCTGCCGCCTTTCATACCAGAACTACTTTTCCTGTATTCTTTGAGCCAGAATAAAGTTGTGCTATGAATGATAGACCCTGCATATTGCCATTTCACATGACAAAATACTACAAAGTTTTCAGTGGCTTTTGCCAAAATACATTATTTTAATCACCAGCTGGAGATACCTAGAGTGGCCACTGGCGTACAACCTGAATTGCTTCCTGCAGACGAACCATAGCTTAAACAGTCATCAACAGGTCAGTGCTGTGGGTGTAGGGTGCATGACTGAGACCCTACGGGTACAAAGGTCAGTTGTCTGTCGCAACTGAAAGTCTGACTTGAAAGTTGGTATCCACTTTAGATTTCACTGAAGTATATGAATAGGTAATCCTGGTTTTCTCCATATACATTACTTTACATTATTGACTTTGAATTTTATTGCCAATTACTCAATATTTTTAAATTCTTTTGCAATTTTCTGTTATATTTAACCTACCCTTGATAATTGTTCTGTGAACAAACATTGTCATCTCACTTTTCATCTGTTCCCAGGACATCTATTAATATATTTTATGGTGTGGGTCCCGATACACATTCCCACAGGTCCTTTCAAAAGGTCTTCTCCACCGCGTAAACTAACAATCTGTTTTGACCTTTCCTTTCCTGTTTCAACCACTTAAGTCACGTGCTAGGACTCATGTTCATCCCATGACAGCTTAGGTACTTTAAAAACTTCTGGTTGGAGGAATTTTGTCAAGAACTTTTTTGGGAAACAAATATGCTTTGTTAATCAGATCATTTTAATCATGATGTCCACCTAATGCTTCAAATGCTTTTAATAAACTTGTGGAGCAGTGACTTCTGGCTTGGTTGTTGTGATGGCGGCTTTTTCACAGCAGTTCTGAATTGTCTGTGAGGAAGGTTACAGACTGTGATTGCATTTACATGGCTCTGGATATCTGAAATGCCAGATAATCACTTGGGATCTTACTGTAAAATGTGAAGTTAATATGGGTGACGTATATTTACATGGAATTAGTACATGATGGATAATGTCTTTCAAGAGAAACAATGTGGACAGGTTGTTTTAACAGAAGAGAGTCAGAATGGCTTGTGCTATTGGACCATTATTACGAACAGACCTGTGCTTATTTATCTTCCCATGACTCCTATGTAACAAGCAGAGGTTTCTTTTCATGCCTTTGCTGAGATGATCTGTAAAATCCAGAGCAGGAGAAGGTAAAATGTGTGAGATAACTAGTTCAAGCGATACCTGCTGTTTGAATTTTTTTACTTGATTTACAGTTTTCCTTCTGATTTCATAACATGTGGGAAAAATGGTAACAATATATTTAAAAATAAAAAAAAAGCAGTGCTGACATAGAATCATAGAATAGAACCATAGAATCATTAAGGTTGGAAAAGACCTCCAAGATCAAGTCCAACCGTCAACCCAACACCACCATGCCTACTAAACCGTGTCCCAAAGTGCCACATCTACACATTTTTTTAACACCTCTAGGCATGGTGACTCCACCACCTCTCTGGGCAGCCCGTTCCAATGCTTGACCACTCTTTCAGTAAAGAAATTTTTCTTTATATCCAATCCAAACCTCCCCTGATGCAACCTGAGGCTGTTTCTTCTCGTCCTATTGCTTGTTACTTGGGAGAAGAGACCAACACCCACCTCACTACACCCTCCTTTCAGGTAGTTGTAGAGGGCGATAAGGTCTTCCCTGAGCCTCCTCTTCTCCAGACTAAACAACCCCAGTTCCTTCAGCCGCTCCCCGTCAGCCATGTGCTCCAGACCCCTCACCAGCTTTGTTGCCCTTTTCTGGACACGCTGGAGTGCTTCAGTGTCCTTCTTGAACTGAGGGGCCCAAATGCATGATACTCTACACAGAGGTTAGTTGAATTGGGGTGGCATAACTTAGGACAAACAGATGATGGTATCAAGGGCCACCAAAAAAAAAAAAAAACCAAACCCAAAAAGATGCTGAGGTTTCCAGGAAAGAGCAATAGGAGCTTGAGTTCTTTTATTTGTAAGTCCACAAGCCCTCTCAGTTTTGGTTCCTCCTTTCTGAAGAGAGAACATACATATAACTGGGTTGTACAGAAGCTGGACAATTTTAACCATTATCTTATGCATTTTTATTTTTTCGTCTCCTTTCTAAAAAATGAAACCAGCATTACCGTGCTGTTGATACTGAGTCGATAATTATACTTGCATCTATTGTTTATTGCCTAATTTGCTAGATATCAGTAGTAGAAGTTAAGGGTTTATCTGCACTTTTTTAAATGTATGAATGGAGTTCTTTTGACTTTCTTAAAAATTTAGTTTTTCTGGTAAGCAGAAAATAAGCCAGCTATCAAAATATTACATTGTGTGTTAATGTTGTTCCATGCTTGCTAGTGGGGTGCTGAAGTGACGCTCTGTTTGAGGAGAAAGGTTTATAAGCAACTGAGAATATACTTCAGCCAAATTACATTATCTGACAGTTCTGTAATGGAACATGGCTTTGCATTTTTCTTTTTTTGGGAATTTGAAGTTGTAAATCTTCCTGCTTAATCTTAGTCTGCTCTTTCCCAGAAATGTGTTTTGCTAGCCAGAGGAGTGCTTTGTACTCTGTGGTCTCCTGGGGGTATCCACTTTAATTTTCAGTTTATTATAATTTGCTTTCTTTGTTGACTCTTAATTTCATTTCATCATAGCTTGGCACGTTGTTTAGCTGCTATTTCCCAAGGTCTGCAGCTCCCCTGCCCTGGGCATGTCACTTTTGATTAAGCAGTCACAAAGCCCTTTGCCCAGCTTCTAAAGGGTAAAAGTCAAAAATCAATAATGTGCCAGTCCTCCCCAAGTGCAGTACCAGTCAGAGGTAAATGAATGATTAAACATGATGAATAACAGTGTAATGGAAGACGCAAAGTAGGGAAAAGTGCTCACTTTAGCCTAAACTCGGAGATTTATTGCTGAGTACTACAAATAATGGAATCATCAATCTTCCAAGGACTAAAAAAGACATCAGCTGCAGCCAGTTTAAAATGCAGTGAAAGAAATCTTACCTCCTCCTCATTGCCTGTTGTGGTCCAGTTATTCTGTAGTATCGAATACGTGTTGCATAAGGAAATCAGTATGTAAACTTTGTAGTTAAAATTGGGTGCTTCTTGTGCAGTTTAAAGTTGTTAAGGCTGTTTGGCACAGAACTAAAAATAGCCGGTATCAGTTACTATGAATGTGCGTACAAGGATGCCAGTATTCAAATGTTTAAATGGTACCAAATGACTGACAGATTAGTTTTGTAAGATGGGACCAAGATGGTAATTATACTTACTAAAACAGGGAAAAAAAGGAATATTGCTTGAAGAGTAAAAAGAGAAATTTTTCAAGGATATAATGCAAAGAAGATAATTTAAAAGTTAGAGCTTCTACGGGATGATGGGAATAATTTAATGATAGATGCTCAACAACGCCGAGTGTTTCAAAGTTAATTCATTTGGCCACTGACAAAGGAGAAGACTAGCTAGAGACAGAACAGTTTTCCTTACCTTGCTCACCAAAGATGGGGAAAATATACAGAAATGGAGAGTGTGTTAGTGTTACATAATTAGGAAAGGGTTGTTGGCTGTTTGTAGCTGTAGCCTCTCAGAGTTAGAAGTAGTCTGTATTGGAGAAGAAAACCTTTCAGGACAGCCCAGCTCCTGCAGGAAACAGTGCTATGGATTTTGGTTGAAAACCTGTATTTTAAGCATTTTAAATTTGCAGCCTGGCAAAGAGTAATGTCTAAGTTATCTTGAAGTCAACCCTACATACTGAAGTATGTCTGCATTGCTAAAACTGTGTGGGTGTGAACAAGCTCAGGGAAGCACAGAAATGTTCTCCTGGGGCAGACATAAGAGGAAGAAGTCCCTAAGGACTGTGTGGGGCAGCACAGAGCAGCATCTTCATAGATGTGGGGCTGTAGCCACCACTTTCTGTGAAGAAATCTCTGCTGGCAAACTGAAGACTTTTAAAGGTTCTTCATTCAGTAGGAAAAATAGAGCAGTGGTGAAGCTTCTGATTTTTCTTTCTACACTTGAGTGAACTAAGACTTGGTGTTAAGACTTGTTCTGTCTTTAGGATGAGAAGTGTTGGGTAACTTCAACTATTTTCAATTCAGGAACTCATCATTATCTTAGTTTTCAGTACTAACTTCTCACACAGTTACATTCTGGATGCTTAAATTCATCTTGTGGTTTTTAATGGGACACATCATCACTGTTCTGGGTTTCATTATCACCATCATGTCTCCTGTGTATGCTGCCTTGCTTCTGCCTATAAAAAGTCCTTTAACTTTGAGATCTCTTTACTCCTTATGTTTCCCATGGCCTATTAGCTCTTCAGAGAAATTCCTACTCTCATCTATTACTCTTTTGTACTCTCCTCACCTCAAGTACTTATCTGGAATCCACTTATCTTATATGTATATATGTCTTCCGTAAATATATGGAAACCACTTACCTTATACAGATGTCTTCTGGAGGATTCGTGTCTTCTCCGTGGAACTTGAGAGATGCTGTACATTTAATTTCATTGAGTGGTTCTGGTATTTAATTCACTTTCACAGCGATGTCAGGAAGCTGGTACGGAATGGCCTGCAGCCATCTCAGATCTCTACATCCCTTGTCCAGTGACACTTAGCATTCTGGCAGCAACCTCTTTTTATTTATTACACATACTGTTAATTTGCTGTGGGGTCTGGTATTGATCTTTCAGTCCCATTAAAATCAGCTATTTTAATTTTAACCCTTTTTCCTTGGGAAAACAGAACTTGTATCCTGAGGTGTTTCCCCATTACTGTGGAATACCTAATCCACCCCTTTTTCTTCAACATTCTTGACTGAACTACAGTGCAATAAATAAAAAGCAGCTTTCTTGAAGAGCTTGAAAAAGCAGTCAGAAACTGTATTCTACCAGTACAGAGAAGGAAGACAGAACAAAGAAAGGCTGTGACTGATTTGCTTCCTAATTTTGCTGAGTAGGGCGTTATCTACATTCCTGGGCAGTTCATTTATGTTTGATATGATCAGTCAGGCTGCATCATTAAACTCCCAGGTCCATTTGAATGGGAACTGCACTGTATTAAATTTTATTATGTGCAGCCTGTTGTTTCTTGTTGGCTTTCATTCTGTGCCTGATTCTCTCTTTCTCGTCTTTTCTGGCTTTTGCTGCCTTTTGGAGCTGTTTTAGGGGAAGGGATCTAAACGCATGGTTTTATTTACTGTCTATATGGACAGTTTAGATTTATTTGATCCATCTTAATTATTCCTGTCTTTCTGCCAGTTTGGAACATAGCTCGGACAAATATGTTCTGGCAGAGACTTTCTTGGGTCGACCTTTTCTCAGTCAGTGAACTAACGCCAGCGCTACTTTTGATGTAAGATTATTTAAAAACAAATCAACAAACAAAAAAATTTAGATTTCTAATTTCAGAAAACAAAACATACATATTCTGCTGTAGTGTATCTCATTGTTTTTCCCTCATAGGTGGGGAATTTGGAGGTGGACCAGTGTTCTTGCTAGAGGCTCTGGGTCTATGGCCCAAGCTGCAGCTCAGGCCATCAAATTTTCTGCCTTCAGCAGTGAAATAAGTTGCAAGCTGAACTTCTCTCAACTATTTTGTCTTTTAACTTTTATTAATTTTAGTAAGTACTGACTTCTTATATGAGCTTCCAGCACTTTTCTTCTGAGGTGAAGAGTGACTAGGGAACTCTTGCTCGCCATTCCATTTGGTACATCACCTTTATGCCTTGCTGCAGCAGCAGAGAAGATGGGAAAGCTTGGAGCTAAGTCAGAGGGCTATGGGCACTGTTAAGATACGGACTTTTAAGTTGGACACATGTGGGATTCCTCAAGTCTCCTGAGAGCTGCAGCTCCGTTCTGTGACGCTTAACCTGGATGTGAAGATTCTCCCAGGAAGAAGCCTTCCCTAAAGCAAAGATAAATGTTGTGATGTGCCCTGCAATGACAGACCAGTGCTGCCAAACAAGTGACATCAAACAGCAGCTTCTGTCTTCCTATCGTGAGGAAAGTTTTTGTGGCTTTACTTCTCACAGTGGCTCTTCCAGTGTTCTGCATTAGGCTCTGCTGCAAATCTCACTTTTCACAAATGCTTGGACCATTTGTGAAACCCAGCATTGAGATCTAACAGAACAGTCTGACTTGCGCTCCACAGACCCTCACTTTGAGGCTTTAGAGTCTGACCAGGCAAAAGGAATGTCTGTCTGTCTTCTCAATGGGCTTGCTCTGTATTAAAGAGTGCTTCAGGCAATCTGTGACCAAACGAAAGGCATATGAACTCCTCATTCCCTGTGCAGCTGAATCAGCAGGGGATTAGACATATAAATAGGAAAACATTTCTTATGTTTTAAAGTGACTCTGACTGATCAGGGCTCAGGTGAACAACATAGCACCTCCTGTCTGAAACCAGCCAGGGAGAATCCTGCACGTTGCCATGAGCGGGTACACCCCTGTCCAGTCCTTTCTGGAAAGGGTGTCAGTGCCTTGGGAGGAACTCCTTAAAATGTAGAATCTTCTCCCTCAAGCATTATAAAAGAAAAGGTTTCTTATTCAAACTCTCATTGAGAATCTTGCAATAGTTAAAAGAAAATTTATAGTTTAAAGAAAGTTTTATAAAAAAAAAAATCATTATATTTTGCTTTCCAAGTTTGAGAAACAGAAAAATACAGATTTTCTTTTCCCCAGGTCACACACTGATTCTGTACAAACTGTCCTTTCTCACACAGACACTGAATAGCAATCACCAGTTTACAGAGTTGAGACAGAGAGGAAGAGAGCAAGTTAGAGGACTTTAATCCTCTAATTGTCATTCCTGCCCTGTGGTGCTGGTATTTCTGTGTTTTTAGTACAGGACCACAGGTTTTCTTTAACCCTCTGGCTCTGAATGTCAGGTGTGGGGAGTTGGAGGGAGCCTATGACACTCCAGAAAGGTCAGCATGCTCATCTCCACCAACCGCTCCATGGTGCGGGAGTGGGTCTCTGTTATATGATATGATGCGCAGGGAAGGAAAGAGACCTTTTTCACCTTTACCCTGAGGCTGCTTCTACCCCTCTTTATGCATCTGAATTCAGAGGGTCATGGGGAAGTTCGGGGAAGTATTAGCTAAAAATGCAGGCAGAGCTCAGCCTTCACTATCAAAAGCAGCATCATGTGTTGCTTATTGTGCTCCCACTGAGGAGCATTGTGATGAACCCACCATTTTACAGTGAGGTCAGTCTTCAAAAAGACTATGGTAAGTAGCAGAAGTAACAATTGGGTCCTATTAACCTTCTCTGTCATGATTAATTGCAAATCTACAATTAAGCATCTTAGAAACATGGGCATAGATTTTCCTTGTTTTCCTTGGGCAAACACATGATTAAGTCTCAGGTGTCAGTAAGTCAAGTGAGTTACTCATAGATAAACTATACCAAACTTTGTAATTATTGTTATCTGTGAAAGCTGAATTTGATTTTTTTTCCCCTGTGCACATCAAGTATATTATGTCTTTTGCCTGCAGCAAAAGTTGCTTGATAGCAACTTTTTCTCTCCTCAAGGCAAGTTCTTTCTGTGCATACTGGGAAATAGTTTATACATCATGTTAGAACTCTTACAGCTTATTTGGAAGGCTTGGCTTAATGAAATCTAAAATAACATGGTAACCAAGCCAATCATACCCTGTTCATCTTCCTCCTCTCAAAATTACTCTTGGTCTCAAAATTGCTGTAAGCAAGATATTGAAATCACTCAGCAGTTGGCACACAGGACATGCTGGAAATTTCTTACGAGGTATGAAACAAATTTCCTTCCTTACAGTCCCCTACTGACATTCTTGGAAAAAGCATGAGACACACATGATGATTAGGAAAGCAAGTTAAAATTTGTCTGTGCTGGCATTGTTTGTGTGGGAAGCTGCTACTGAATCAGTTCTGGCATCATTTTAAACAGTCTAAACTTCTGGTTAATTTGAAAGGTATTGCTCTACTCCAGAGAAAGTTCTAACAGAAATTTTGTTAGACAAGAAATTTGTCATTGTTGGTCAGCTCATCTGGAATAAAACTTCTGGAACTTCTGATTGACAAGGGGTTTGTATTAATGTACTTCTCTGTAGAGCAGAATGAGCATTTGATCAGTTTATGCTGTTCTGTCCTCCTGGGCAATAATATTTTATTTACTTAATAACAGTTTGTTTATCTTACCTTACTAGCAAAGTCTCACTCTGTGTATCCTTTATGAGCAAACTTCATTTCAGTTCACTATATTGTTTTGCTGATTTGCACGCACCTTCAAAACCAGGAAGAGAGTTACAGTTCCAAGCTAAGAGCCTTTTGCTGTTGAATGTCAACTGCATCTTCACTACTGTTCGTCTCAGGAGCTGCTTCCTCCTGGTGTTCAATTGACATCTTTCAGTGCTGACTTCAGCTGCATTAAAAACGTGTTGGAACAAACATTGTTTCAGAAATCCGTAATGATGACAGCACCTTTTCACAAATGCGGTGTCCATTAATCACACGATGGACGTTATTTCAATGCCAAAGGCTAGAAGAGGGTGGCCATACATCTTCATGGTTGCTTATCTGTCAGTGTCAGTGCACCAATGTCAATGGTTTTTACTCAATATGCAACAGTGGGAACCTGTATCAGGAGGGACAGACTATTCCTAGGAATCTTAGTTATTCTGGTGGTTATTCTCAAAGTTAGCTATTTTTAAAAAGGCTGTAGGGGTTCTTATTCTTTGAGCATTATTTAGTGAATGCTCAATTCACATTACGATTTTCTTTTTTTTTTTTTAAATCTTCTGAAGCCTTAAATAATTAAGGAAAATCATTTTAACATGCACCTATTAACTTCCTAGCTGCTACCACATGAATTGAAATAAATAAATCATGAAAACAGGCTGCTACTTCACAGACAAAAGTGTGCATTGATGAGGAATGAAGGAGTTGATTCAGTTAGGGCAGCAGTGAATGCTGTTGGAAATGACAGGTATATGCAAAAATGCAAGCCTGGCATATCAGACTCCATTCTAACAAATACCAGTACATTTCAAAGGCCATTTAAAATGGGTTTCTTTGTTTTCAGGTGCATTGCACCTTAAAGCTGTTAGTATTTTACCTTCTATATGATGAATTTGTATATCAGAAGAGCCAAAAGAGACTGTATTTAATCAAGGCTTCAGAATGCGAAGTCCGACAGAAATGTATAAAAAGATGCAGCTTCTACTCTCATCTAATTTGATTGCAAACAATAGGTGTGAGGCTGGAGGAGAAACAATAGAGGTTGAGTTATTTGCTTTCTGCGGGGCTTTCAACATAAACCAGCCCCCTAACAAGGCTGCCACTGTGTTTTCTTTTTTCTTTTAAGCTAACAAGACTGCTGATTGTAGATGTACCAAGGAAATAAGGAAATGGTATGTAAAATGAATTTGCTATCCAAGAGTATGGACAATGGCCTATCATGTAGGGCTTCATAGTGGCCTCATAAGGCCAGCATATGTACTGTGCCTGCTGCTATGACTGCTCACAGCAGCATGGTTTATAGGAGCATAAACAAATTAGTATCTATTCTCGAAAATATCTGGCATGTATTCACCATAGGAATCCCTGGAGTGCCCGATAAATGTGCAGTCTCAGGCTCATTTCTTTAAAGAAACATTGTTACTTACTCTGTGCTGCTTTGAAACAGTTTTCCTCCTTAAGCTGGTTAAGATGACCTCCCAAACTTTCCTTTTTATTTTTTTTTTTTAAATATATGTTTCTTATATACATAAACCTGGCTGGTTTGTGATTTGTGCCTCTTGTATTTTTCTATTTATTTGTTTTAAAAATTAACAGTTTTGCTGAAGGGTTCATTTCATCTGTGCTGGAATTTTCCAAGCTAGAGTTTCATAGAATATCTTGCATAGAAACTTTGGCTCACTTATTGAGCTTGTCAGGGCATATTTCCTTTGAAAGCTCAAAACAGTCTTCTAGATGCCATATTTTTTCCCCCAGACAGTGCAGTATGTGATGATATTTGTTCCTGGAGAGGTTCACAGGACAAGCTATGATTCACTGCTGATTTTTTTAATTTCACAAGACTTGTACAGGATTTCAAGAGGATTTTTTAATTCCCAGTTTTGCATCAGTTCAGACATATGCACCCGTACATACTCACATTAAGCTGCCTCTAGTAGAAAGTACATTTGCAACCTGTACTTATATCTAGCTATCCACCTAGCTAAGGAAATAACCTTGGGCTCTAAAACCACAGTGTTGTACCTTACCTAAATGAACAGTAGTAGTAAGCAAAACAGAAAAAAAAATGCTGCAGATGTATAGTGGATATGCTTCCTAGTGTTACAGCAGAAAACTGTATGCCTGGCACCTTATCCTGATGAGAGTCATTAATGAAAGGACACAGCAGCATATTGCTCACCAAATATAACCCAGTTGCTTTTCCTGCCATTTAAAATAGTAGTATAACCCTGTCTGCTTGGTCACACTGTTCAGTTAGGTTTCTCCAAGGAGCTTGCATGGGTATTCAGTGCATAAGTGGAAAAAATATATCAACAGAAATAGAACTTCAAAGTTTTCATTGTTAGAGATGTCAGTAACCATTATTTGGTCTTTCTAAAGTCATGCTAGGGAGAGCGTGTTGCTGTGATGAATATATGGTGCTGCCGTATGTGTTAGGATGGCTTTCATTTTAACACCTCTCTGTTGGCAGATGTTTAGGTGAGCAGACTCCTGCATGCACTGTGTGCTAAGCTCTACAGAGCTCAGAATAAATTAAATACTAATTACAGCCTTACTGCTTGAATTCTGTTATACGCCTAAAGTACCTTCTATTATGTTTTTTACTTTTCAGGTGCTGTTTAGTTTGGAAATGAAGTGGTTAGGCCTTTTGTTCAGGCAACAGTGCAAGCAGTATCAAAAGATTGAAATTTGCTTAGTTTTGAAATATAATGCATATGAATGAGAAAGAAATCTTGTATTCTAGGAATTAGGTATGTAGTTTGCTTTAAAAATTTTACATTCATGCATAATTGTAGAGAAAAGTATTTTTATAAAGGACAAAGGTGCTTAGGCACACAGTTTTTCATATTAGATGGGTGACAATCAACTATTCTGAAACTGTAAGCTAGTGCTGTAATTTGAATTAAAGTCTGAATGGAAGAATATGAGCTGACAAAATGTGGGCTCTGTGTAGAATACTTTTTTTTCTTCATCTTTTTTTAACGTGAAAGTTCATGGATTTGGCATGTTCTGTCTGAGTATTTGCAGTGTACCAAATAGCTGGAGAACAATAAAAGGAGAAGAACAGAACTAAAGAATAGAGAGGAAAATGTGAAAGTACCTAACTAACTATGGATAAATGCTTGTCAAGGCATTCTGCTAAGGTCTGCACTCTGACAGATAAAGATGAGAGAACACCAGGGGAAGCGGAGTTGATAAGAGCTTTGTGCTGCAAACAGTCAGTGCACCAGTTTTGGGTGTACTGTAAATTTATGACTTGTCTAGAAATCTGGAACAAGTGTGTTGGAAAGATGAGATCATTTGTCATATCCCAGAATACAGCAAGCCTTGTAGCCATTGGGTTTGCTGACCTTAGGTGACTCAAGTTTTGGAATGGCTTTTTGAAGTGTTGAAGCCATTCTGTTCCTGTTTGATTCTTACACCATTTGGATCGGCATAATGTCTCAGCGTCTCGTGGTACGCTGTCGCATAAGTAACAGTTGTTCATTAGGTTAATCGTCTTGTTCATCCTCAGTTTAGGAAGAGAAGTGGATGTGCAATGCAATCCTTGGTTTCAGTAGATTTTGGTTTTTTGATTTAAAGATACATTGGATGAGATTTTTGTTGTAAAAAAGAAGTTTGACATGCAGTTCGTTCTTAATGGAGATGAGGTTTGAATTTTTTTCACCAGGGAAAGGTTTTGTCAGTAAAACAAGAGGAATCAGGAATTCCTGAACCTTCTTCCCTGTTGCTCTGCATGTATATGATTATTTATGTTGGTATATGTGTAAAATGGGATGGATAGCATTACATGCAAATGTTTGGCACCCTGTAGTACTACTGCTACCCTAAGTAGCTATTCAAAGTAGAGGTCAGGTACTGCTGCTTTCTAATGAATCGCACTGTGATTTTGAACAGATGACCACCTTCTTACACTGGCCCCCACTGAAAAAATGAGGGTAAGATTGGTCAGTCACGAGAACACCAGGACTGATGACTGGATTTCTTAGCTAACTGGTAAATGAGCAGAACTGTATAATTTCTGAGAATGAGTTTGAAATTGCCACCTTGAAAGCTGCAGGTTAGTCTCCACTGCCCATGTTTGTTTATACGCTTAAAGTGGTTTGTTGGGGTCCAGAGCTTTAGAATTTTGAGATTCCACATTTTTGCCTCATTTTTTTTTTACTGTTTGCCCCTGAAACTATTGATAAAGACACTGAATCTTACTTACAGAGTTCGAATCTATAGTAGTGCTTTTTAAAAAACTTTGCTGACAGAAGAACATGGTAAGTCTCTATTTAGATGTCACTATGTAATACTGTTGTATTGGCAAGATCACATCAGGTGGGTGGAGAAGACTTTATGTGGTTTTTCTATCGTGCATGAAGTCTATGAAGAAATACTGGCAGCAATATAGGCAGATGTAAACTGTGATGACACTTCAGTATTCCATTCATTTTCTTTTAAGTGCATTCTATGTAGTCTAAAAACATCGAGTGTATATTTGATAGTCTATTTTCCTAAACTCTTCCTTTCACAGAAAACCTTTAATCATGTATATTATTTCAGTTGACTGAATTAAGGAAGATGGCTAACTGGAGGGAGGCAACTCAGGCTACTGACTACTTCCTCTACCCACTTACCTGGATCTAGTTGTTTCTTCTTCCGAAGAATATTTACGTATCTGGCTCTAGCTGTCCAGGAATATTTCTTTCTTTCTCCAGACTGGTTTTCCTGTTGCAGTTGATGGCCTTCAGTGTTAAAACATGGTGTTTTCCCATTGCCTATAGACCAGCTGAGGGAATGGGTCCAGTGCCAGACAGACTGCATCCCAAACAGTTTCTGAATTATGGGGAAGTAGGTGTGACAAGGAGGTAAAGAGGGAGCTGAATGACAGTGCACATCATAGTGGTATGTAATATCTTACATCTGCATGTGTAATTTTTATAAGGAAGCTTTCTTAGAGGGAGATGAAAATAGTTTGACTTTTATCCATTCTATGTATTACTTATGGCTATCAACTTTGAAAAATTGCTTTGTGTTACTGTTATGTCTCTCAGATTTGATGGTTGCTTTCTGTTGCTTTTGACTGAATTCTAAGCGAGTACTGGGAGAACAAGGTGCCTTTTGTGGTCGTAAACATCTGAAGCAATAATTTAAAATCATAATAAAAGCATATCTTCCTGCTTGAAGATGCTCGCTGAGGCACCCACTCAGACTTCACCCAGTTCCCCAGAATTAGTTACTTAAAGGTCTGCTTGACCTTTGTGGTGAGTTGTGGTAAGACTGTTCCCATGTGTATTAGTAAGTCAGAAAAGATAAGAATAAGTATTAATAAAGCTGTAAATATCGAAGGTGCTGGAGGTTATTTACAGGCTTTTGAGGATGCATCACTGTTGATTTATGGAGTTACTAAAATGTAATAGTTGCTGTATGCATGGGAGCATTGTCCAAATTTTTGAAAACCATTCTTCATGGAGATCAAGATAGTATGAGACCTGAGTGTTACCTGTGTTTGTCATGTAGCTTCATATGTGCATTTAATATTGAATTGCAGCATTGTCTGAGCATTGTCATGTATGAAAGTATGTGAAAATGCAAGCTTCAAATTATCCACATTTTAATTGTACTTGAAGAATTCACAATGCTGTATTTAATTTGTCTACTGTAGTTCAATCTTTTTAACTTAGGAACTGCTGCAAAGCTATTCAAGTCACTCAGCATTTATTTTTAGAGCTGTAGGTCAGCAAGAGAACTTCTAATGCTCTGTTATAGCCAGAGATAGTGGTATTATGCTTCATTGTAGCTACCGAGATCAATCTCATATGCAGCTAATATTCTGCCCCTAGGAATAGCCATCTTTACTGTAATCCTCACACTTTACAATCGTGTCAGAATGGGGACAAAATATCTCAGCGCTTAAATTGCAGAAGGATTCATCATCATATAAACAGTGGTGTAGAACAACCTGTAAGACTATTTTTAAATGTAATACACTTCAGGTTGTAAAAATTAAAGAGGTTGGTTATTCTAATCTTACATAATAGTGCTGCTAAGCATAAACTACAATTTCATGTACACTGCCTCAGACCAGTGTGGTTGGACCGTTCATATGATGACGTCTATGTCAGTAAAGGTGGTGTGAGGAAAAGCACCGAGATAACAGATGGTTTATGCTGCTGAGCTGCCATGGAAAGAGGACAATCAGGGGCTGACCTGTATCTGAAGTAAAATCAGAAGCAGCTAGACAGTATAAGGTTTAAAAATGCAACTTCAGTTAATAGTATCTATATCTGTGCTATAACTGTTTGCCACAGTATTCAGTTGTTCCTTTCCATTAAACTGATCAATCTACTAAGAAACTTAAGCTTCTAACTGGCCTTAGTTCATCACTGTTATAGTCACTGGGGCAGGGCTAATGAACTTTTCTCTGAATTCATTTTTGGCAGACTTAACAGTGGGAGGGTAAGGAGATCAGCACATTGCAAACTGAAGGAAGAGGAATAACTGTTATAAACTTTTTGAGAAGGCTTGCTATGAGATTACTGTTGTAAAAGGTCTGAGGAGCTCCTGCTTTGTAACACAGCCTGCTAAATAGAGAGTTTCAGTCTCTTTGCCTTGTGTTTAGGTCTGATAAGCAAATGTTAACGCTCCCACTCCCTAGCTCTGTTTTAAAGCAAGGAGAATAACATTTGCAGATTGCATTTGTGATCATTAAGATTACATCTGTGCACTACTGGCTTAGCTGGAAGTATAAGCTAGATTTAGAGCTGTCTTTTTGCCAGATTGAACCAAGCTCATGATTTATTCCGGTGAACTATGGGAAGAGGAGTGATACCTGATCCAGTACAAAGTCTCTTGGGATGAAGTTACCCCACCAACATTTTTCAACATGTCTGAACTAGCAGAATGACTTGAAGTCAGCCCTTTTGTTATTGGTTTGATGTATTCAGGCCATCCTAAAATTCAGTAGAATTTTTTTTTAATCATGGTTACAGCGGCAAAGAGTTTTCAATCACTCAACTTGTGATTTGTACTTCTAGATTTGCCAGCCACGTGCTCACAACTGGGAATGTGTGTAGAAAATTAGAACTTGCAGAGGTTGTTGTGAAGGGAAGGATGTGCTACTTGAAGAAAAAGGTTCTAGTCTAAGAAGGAAGTGTTTTGAAAAGCCAAAACAAGCCCTTGAGGTTTCTCTGATGTTAAAATTTGATCACAGGGTAAAAACTGATGAGCAGTACTTTCTTACTTCAGATGCTGTTAGCAGCAGTGGAGTGTCTCAGTGATTTGAAGAGAGCGTGCACGACACGTACGTGTCAGCATCCTCGAGGCAGTTTGTAGTTAGGTACAAACTAGTTTAGCTATGCAAATTTTGTGAGTTAGCACCGTTGCCTGTTATCAACTCTGGAACAGACAAAACTGCATTATGCTTAAGTTTTAATAAACATTTTGATCTCTTAAGATCTCTTACAGCAGATGCATCAGTTAAGGACTGATGAAAGGGACTCAGTTGAAACATTTTCTTCTGGATCTTGAGCACTCAGCTACAAATTTTTTTCCATCTTTTTTGTTCTTGGGCTTGGTGCCTGTGATCCTGTTGTGGGTTAACCCCCACAGGCAGCTAAGCCGCACACAGCCACTTGCTCACTCCCTTGCAGTGGGTTGGGGCAGAGAATGGGAAGGGTAAAAAAGCAAAAACTTGTGGGTTGAGGTAAAGACAATTTAATAGGTAACTACATGCACAAGCAAAGCAAAACAAGGAATTCATTCACTGCTTCCCATCAGCAGGCGGGTGTTAAGCCATCTCCAGGAAAGCAGGGCTCCATCACGCATGACGATTACTTGGGAAGATAAACGCCATCACTCCAAATGTCCTCCCTTCCTCCTTCTTCCCCCAGCTTTTTGTTGCTGAGTGTGACATCGTATGGTATGGAATATCCCCTTGGTGAGCTGGGGTCAGCTGTCCTGGCTGTGTCCCCTCGCCCTGTGCCAGTTTCTTGCGCACCTCCAGCATGCTCGCTGGCGGGGCAGTGTAAGAAGCAGAAAAGGCCTTGATGCTGTGGAAGCCCTGCTCAGCAATAACTAAAACATCAGTGCATTGTCAACTCTTGTTTTCATCACAAATCTAAAACATAGCTCCATATTAGCTACTATGAAGAAAATTAACTCTATCCCAGACAAAACCAGTAAAGAACCTTAGGGGATCAAAGTAAACAGACTGCCCATTGACTCTTGTAGCAAGACCCTGAATCATGACTTTCCATCATAAATACAGCGATATTTTCCCACTTGCCTTTTTTTTCCTCACAAACTGGACAGGGCTTGGATAAGTTGTAAGTACCTGAAGTTATGTGATTATATCAGAATCCTAGTTATTTATTTATTCCTTGAAACTTTCTGCTCTGTATACTTCATGGTTCTTGAGCAATTGAGTGCTGGAGCATTGTGTCATCAATGTGGATATGTCTACCCGAGTCTTCAGACAGCCCAGAATACCAGACACAGAAAGTACAGAAAGTATAAACTGCTTGACTAAGGTTGCATTAAGGAGTGTTTCTGTTTTAATTTTAACACCAGTTGGTGTATAGGTCTGTGTGTTGCATGGGAAGGTTGTTACCTGCTCAGGCATGGTACCCCACCATTCTCCTTGTCCTTCTCCCTCTCCCCCTTCCTCTGCCTCACCCTGCCCCCAAAACATCTGTGCGTATTGCCCACTGCGGTAAGTGCTGGAGCACGCCTTAGCTGACACTCCACAGATGCATGTGCACGCACAGAGGTACCTTGCTTGCCCTGTAGGCTTCTCCAGAGTACAGGGCCGTTCTCATATGCTTGCTCCTCAGTAGCGTTACGTGAGTGTGTATTGCCTAAAGCCCCACAGTGGTGTTCTTACCTAAGCGGGTGACAATTCAGAGCGTAATAGCCTGAGACCTCGGTTGGCAACACTAATGTGAAAGACCTTACATGTGCTGGAGTATCAAGGAGAGCTGCTAGCATGGGATAGTTTATATGTTATGGTGCATGTACAGAAACTATGGTAAGCAAAGCAAATGATTACATATTATGTAGCTTAGAGATTTAATCTGCGGAGCCCCAGACGTCCATGAGCTTCAAGTTGGAAACTGCTAGCCTAGCAAATAGCACAGTGTTTTGGAGCCCAAGATGTCTGTTCCTAGATGGATCACTGACCTGTTGGATTGACCTTAAGTCATTTTACCTTTCTACAGCTCAGTGTCTCAATCAATATAACAAATATTCCATACCTAATTTGTAAAACCCTCTGAGCTCTAATTATGAAAGGCAATAGGTGAGAAGTTACTATTAGAGAATGTAAGATATGCAAAACCAGTTAAGCTAAAAATCTAACAGAATTATAGCTTTTATATTTTCATCTAGAAAAAGCCAAAGATAGTCAAGTTTAATTTAACTGCAAAATTACCTCAGAACTGAAGTACAGTGCCGTCTGATAATGCAGTGACCTGATTCAGATGTCATCTTCCTGGCTCTGCAGTGTCAGCCAAAGAGCTTGATTGCGAAAGATCAAATGCCATGAGAAATAGCTGGCTGTTCACACCTAATACTCTGATCCAGCAGTCTGTAATAGTAACTCTGTAACAGCTTTCCTGTTGTTTCTGCAGCATTTCTTTTAAAGTACCTGGATTCATCCAGGCAATTCCGCATGGGCTCGTTCTGGACGATTGGTATGCACGGCTCATATACTGATATATACTGAATTTACACTGAGCTGCAATGGGAGAGGCTCAGCCCAAAAGTCTTGTTCTGAACTAAATTTTGTGATCAAAAACCAAACCCAAACAGCTCTAGAACAGTACTAACCTTAGTGATTTGAATCCGAAATGGAAAGCATTGGCAGGTTTTTTTTGAAGAGTATGAAATTGGCTGATTTTTAGGAAAAGCTGCAAGCTACAAATGCAGGCCCTTGTCTATCTGGAGTTTAGATCCAAGGGGTTCATTTTAGGCATATCTGTAGCAGTGGGATAAGAAAGGGAATTATCAGGTGGGAGGAGTTAGCTGGGAGGAGACGGTTCCAACCTTAACATTTTGGTCTTTAAAAATCGCAGCTGACTATATCAAATGAATATATATCATTCATCTCTATTGTCTTCAGCCTGGTTTTGACAAATTGCTGACTGAAATCTAAGAACACTTTCAAAATGCTACCCTTTTTCTTTGCTCATTATTTTTAAACAGCAGTATTTCCATATTTTGCAAGATTATTTGGGTGCTTTTGCTTTTGACTGTTTTGAATTTTAATAGACTAGATATGTATCTAAATGAAAAAATAAGTAAAAATAATTGTGCTATTTTTTTGAGGCAACACTTTATCCCAATCATTAGTGAAAAGTCTTTCACAGTCTTTGTAGGGCATAAACAATATGCTGAAAGATCTGGAGAAGGAGATGAAATATCACTTCTAACTTCTTATCATTCAGTTTTATATAATTCAAATAAACACAGTTTTTAAGAGCTATTACTGTCCATAAATAATTAACATGTTTTCCACTGTTAGCATTTGAAGTGTTATCAGCTTCCTTCTGGCAGATGACACACTGCTTTAAGTTTCAAATATCTACTAATTCATACAGCAGTTAAAAGAAAGCATTCTAAACAGGTGCTACCTGATATAACTCATTTTAATTTTGACTTGATGAGCCTGAGAATGGGATATTATTTGCATATATTTCTCCTTTTTCCGCATCTTAGATATCGGAACCACCATGTTTTGCAAGAATTTTATGCCCAAGATAGTTTTTAAAAAATTAAAATAGCCCTAGGCATTTTAGAGTTTTTAATCATAAAACTGGGAGTATTGAATAGATTCTAATTTAGCAAGTGTGTCACGGTGCTTTTGGTGAAATATATTTCTGTTCACTTAAAATACTTTTTTTCTTTGTAAAGTATACTAGGCTACTTCAGTTACTTTGTATTAAACTGATGCAAGTCAGAACAAAATTTGGTCTCTGATCTGTGTGCATTTAGAAATATGCAAGCCAAAAATCTGCTGGTGAGTAGGAAATCTGCCTTGGAATTACATACTATTACAGCCAGAGCTCTTCAGATAAAACATTCCACTTCACAAAAGATTTTGATCTTTTTAAAATCCATTCAGCTGGAAATTATTAAGCCTGAAGTTTGTCTTTACCTGTTTCTTTGCCAGTAAAGAAAATTCAAAACATTTTAATACTGAGCTATAAACATTTTTTGGCACATAACCATCATTCAGACCTGAAGGATAGTAGTTAAATTTGTTGGGTTTACCACTGTTATTACTAAAAATCTGCGATGATTTGATAGGTACCTCCAGGAGCTTTTTGCTGACACTACATGGTTTTATTCAGAAAATCCTAAGAGCCAAATCTGCAAAAATAGATTTTGAGTTTAAAATCTCATTTTAACAAATTGCTCTGTATCCACAAGTTACATATCAACTTTTCAGCCCGTGGTAAGAACTTTTTCCAATTAAAAGCATCCAGTCTTGTCTAGAAAAATAGTCTCTCCAGTTCCTGAATAAATACTCAGATATCCTCACGTCAGCCACTCCTGTTTGGCAGGGGAGGTAGCTGATCTCTGTTATACTTTGGAACTGGCAAGTTTCTCAAGAATTATTAGTGTAATCAACCATGAGAGTGATGAGGCATACCAAATAACTTTTTTTGGCATACCAAAAGCTAACTAAAATACAAACAAAAAGGTTGCATTGCCAAACGTCAGGAGTGTCCAGCTACAATTTCAGAGCCTTAGGAAAGCTATATAAACTTTCCTGTGGGTGCTAACCACTTCTGAAAAATCAATTCAGTTCATTTTAGGTGTGTAAATGAGACTTACTATATGTAAGATATCTGATCTGTAATTTGTTGCTCACTGGTAATGCAGAAGCTTTGCAGTGATAGAAATATAGACTGTGCCTCTACTAAATTTAGTAATAAAATTCTCTCTGAATTCAGGGTCAGGCATAATTTTCAAGGAATGATTGAAATCAGAAATAATACGTATTCTAAGCCAGAAAGGGCAGCTGCGATGTTTCAAAATAAAAAAAAAAAATAAAAAAATCAAAATGATCAGGCCAATCAGGCTCAATTTGTTCTTTGCCAAATATAGCTGTAGCCAGCGATGCTCCTACAATGATGATGAGTTAGGGGGTTTTATAAATGGCAAATAGAGAGGATGCTGCATGTGAATCTAGAGAAAATGACAGAGCTAAATATTTTTCTCAAATGAAAACAGAAATTATGATTATAAATAATAACTCAAAGTGACAGTATTGAATAGCAAAGGGGCTCAGCTGGATCTTGTAATATGCTGTACATGCAAAGAAAATATAGATATAAATCACCTGAAATAGGTACTTATGTGATAGAAAGAAAATAAAAGGTTGAAACGAAGATAATTAGGGAGAAGACCAGGATACTAGTCAAATTACAGAATTGGAATCTTTTATCTTGTTATATAAAGTATGAAAGAAGAATCTAATTGCACAGGACTCTGAACACAGACAGTAGCTGAAGACTTATTTTTAGTGCTTTAGACATCTCTATAATCAGCCTGAAATTTTTGAAATATGAACAAGAATCAGATCTATTTATACAAATGTATTAAAAAATTTTTAACACAAAAGATGAGAAGAGGAAGAAACGGGGTTGCGAGGCACATTTCAGACATCACTGAGTCAGTGGCCATTAATAGTGTAGTATTGTAGTCGTGATCTTGGTTTTCTTCCACACGGGAATCTTAACTGTCACTTCCTTATAGGAGATCGTAAACTCTAAAAGGTGGGGAGTAATGCTCAAGCTTACATGTAGATTTAACTCCATTTTTTAACTGTCTAAAAATGAAAGGAAAGCATTCTTTAGCAGGGGCAGGACATGCTTCTTTATTTTTCTCATTGTCTTGAATGAAGTAGAAAGCATTTGGATGGCTTTAGTGTCCTCTAGACATTATATAAATAATCTCTGCCCTTGGGACCTAAGGAAAAAAAAAGTTGTTGATTTCTAATTAAAAGGCAACTTTTTCAAAATATAATTATTTATATTTTAAGAACACACAACGTATGCATTAAATCTTTCAAATGACTGCACATTTACCTGTACTGAGAGTAGTGAAGCTACCATCACGCTATCAAAACTGCGTATCTGCTTGCTCATATATCTCCGTAGTCCCCAGAGGAAATAACCTGCATAACCAAATGCACCAAAAGACCTTACAGAAAGTGAGTCGAGAAACCCCCAAGGTCCTTGCAGATGATCAGCAAGAGATGCCAATGACTGGTAGGTGAACATTTCTCATAAAGTAACCACTCTCTCTGATGTATCAGTCCTGACCCTCAAGAGGCATCTACAAAGCACCTTCAAAAGATAAGCCTCAGTATTAAAATTCATGACTCTGTTAAAAGGTAAGAATGATAGACTTGTTAGAGATACTGGGTTGATAGGTATTTTCTTAACCTCTCTTCTGATTTCTCCTGTATCCCCGTCCTCAGTAATAAGTCTATGTTTTTCCAGAGATGAGTTACTACTTTAACAGAGCAAGCTGTGTCTCCTCTTTCTTGCTAGCAAGCCTTCCTATATCAGAGGTACAGGGTACTTTTCTCTCAGATGGCTTGATTAACACATTAGTTAGAGCCGTTTAGCTTTGAAGATTGCTGCTTCTATTTCAGACCTGAATAAGTGGTTGATATGCCTGAGGGTGTGTCTGTTCCTTCCCACGTGTAGCAGTTGATCTAATTACAGGTAGCACATAAGCTTCCCCTCACTTGTGCTATTGAGGCAACCGAACAAGAAAATTACTTGGCCTTCTTTGCATGTGTGATATGCTGGCAACTGTGTAATTTGCTCTCCTAACATTTCTTAAAATTGTGCATTTGAAGTCCAGCTTACAATGTATAAATATTCAGTCAGATCCAGATACCTATATTATTCTTAAAACTACTTGAGGTAGAGAGGGAGAACTGCTAAACAGTAATAATTAGGAGACATCATGAAAAGCAGAGTAAGTAAACAGTGAGCTGTAGATTTCCTAATGGAGGTGAAGTTCAGTTGCATCCCTTTGGACCTTGTGCCTATAGAACAGGTCTTCGTAAGTGAAGGTACGTCTGCTGTAGGTGCAGAAAATTCACCTGAACATAAAACCCACAAACCAAACCTTTATTCGGCGAAGAGTACGTACCACACACTGCATACCTGCTCCAATTTGGGAGCTGTTCAGAGACAGGACATGAAGGTGACCGTGCCAGGAGTGCTCTACTGGAGATAGGTAGAGATAGTGTGGTCACACGGATAGATCCATGACTAACATTAAATGCACAGCAGACCACAGAGAGGTATGAATGTTGTAGTGTTATATTAAGGTGAGGCCTGCTGCTCTGTCCATCCTGTATCAGTTGATTATATGCTCTTCTGCTCTAATCTTTCAAATCAGAGCATAGTTGTTATTAGATAAGCACAGAGTATTTTATCATTACATACTTTACTATTTTCTTCAGAATTGATTTCTCTAAGGGAAGTTTTAGTAGAAGTTAATATAGTAGTATATTTTGTATCACGTACTGCCTTGTGCTGAGATTGCAGCTAATCACTAGTTAAACAACGTGTTCAGTTGATTGTTGTCCCATTGCTCCATATCCCCATTTTCAACATCCAGGTATCAGAATAGGAGGCAGCCTGCACACCATAGTAAAATGTGTTGAAAGCCTACAAGGGAAAAATTAGATCTGGATGCACACAAAAAAAAAAAAATCTGAATTCTTTATGAAAAGAAAAATTATTTGTTAAAATAAACTATTAAGTCATTGCTGGCTTACAAGCAGCTATTCTAAGGGTAATTTACAAATGGTGAAAAGGAGTCCTACTTTTTTCATTATTGTTCTCTTTTCTTGTTTACATGGGCTGTGACCAACAATGGTTTGTTGAATTTACATCCTCTGTATAGAATCATTAAGGTTGGAAAAGACCTCCAAGATTATCAAGTCCAACCATCGACCCAACATGGCCATGCCTACTGAACCGTGTCCCAAAGTGCCACATCTACATGTTTTTTGAACACCTCCAGGCATGGTGACTCCACCACCTCTCTGGGCAGCCTGTTCCAAAGCTTGACCACTCTTTCAGTAAAGAAATTTTTCCTAATGTCCAATCCAAATCTCCCCTGACGCAACTTGAGGCCATTTCCCCTCATCCCACCACCCGTTACCTGGGAGCAAAGACCGCTGCCCCCCAGCTCCCCCCTCCTGTCAGGCAGTTGTAGGGAGCGATAAGGGCTCCCCTCAGCCTCGTCTTCTCCAGGCTGAACACCCCCAGCTTCCCCAGACGCTCCCCAGCAGCCTTGGGCTCCAGACCCCTCCCCAGCTCCGTTGCCCTTCTCTGGACATAGATCTTCAGATGCATCTTTGAGCCTTATTAATAATACTAATGCTCAGACACATATGTCAGTTTTGTCTGTGAACTTCAGGTTCATTCTCACAGTGTTTTCTTATGAATTTCTGTTTGGCTTTCCAGGGAAGTTTTAGTCTTGAGTTTGTTGTCCAAATAGGTAAGCTATTGCTTTTATCAGTGCACTGGGGTGTTACTTGTGTTACTGTTAAAACATCCGCATCATCTTTGCTGCTTCAACATTTTTCAAAGTAACTTGCATCCATTTTGAGTTATGCTCAAAATTAATTTGATTAATCTTAAGCTAGAATTATATTAAGTCTTGACACATTGCAAACTCGTAGCTGTAACTAAATTCATACAGTATGCTATACCAAATCTTATTTTCACACTGAAGAGTATAAAGTATTTCTCTGCTTAGCATTTGGATCAATCAAGCAAGGCGAATTTTTCCCTTCTCCTTTGCTTTTCTTGGCTGTGCTCCCCTTTTCCATTTTCATAGTGCCTCAGAACATATAAACCATTTTCCCCCATAATGTGATTGCATGTTTATAGAAAGTGCAACTTGACTTTAAAAGATAAGAGTGGAGCAATGGCCCACAAAATCATACTGAGCTGGAATCTGTGGTATAAAATGCATGCAATGTGCGGGATCAAGGAGGGAAGCGTATTGTGCTGTTTATGCTTTCCTAACAGCGTTCTGATCTGTTGCTGAAGCAGTAGTTACACATCTTATGCTACTGAAAAGCAGTTGTTCGAAGAAGTAAACAATTAAACTGTATACTGCCATAAGGTCTCTGACCAGTGTAATTAGTATAACTCTGGACTAATTACTGTAATAAATTATGCTGAGGAAAAGCAAGCAAGATCAGACTCATGTTCTGATGCTGGCTTTATTTCTAGGTCTCTAAAGATGGCTCAGAGCATATGTGTATACGTTAAAAAATATGAAAGCAGAGAGAAATCAAAATGACTAATGGTTTGAGAGGTTTACATATGATGAGTTACTATAAAAATTAGCAAGTCTGAAGAAGAGTTGGAAGGCATTGACTGAAGTACGTAAAAATGTGAAAGCCAGCCCTTTTTTTCTATTTCATGTAACATGAGAAAAGAGCAATATTTGAGTTCTGAAAGCACAATATATTTGGCAACAGCAAAAAAGCTGTGCCTCGCACAGCATATTGCCTATCTTCTATTTTTGGGGTGTTTTTTTTAATTACTTTGGACTCTCTTGAACTGTCTTGTCCTTTCCCAGCAGTTGCTTCACTGTGTCACTGATGTGTGCTCTGCTGGGGGGACAGCTCCCCATGAGCGCTTGTTACCTTTGAGTTTCAGCTGTTATCTCAGAACTATTGAAAAGATAATGGTCTGGATCCCCGCTACCTGCCAACTGGATCGAAGTGGTTCCCCTTTACGTGCAAATCCATAGGTTAGTTAACAGTCCAGCACGCATTGTTCAATATGATTTTCTGTGCCACACTATTTGAAAGTAAGGTAGACCAAGAAACTATAGATTAAATTTTTGGAGGGATTTATGTGCCTAAGGATGCAGATGTGTGATGATATTTAAAAAATGCCTGCACGTCTGTTGTCTCCTAATTTTAAGAGGTATATCCTGGGATTCTTTTTTAGACAAATTATTTAGATAACAGGCAACATTTGTTATTTGAGGTACAATAAAATAACTCCAAGCTGTTAAATTGCATACTGGGAGATCTGAAATTTAGTTGGTGATGCACAGTGAAAAAGCTCTGGTGTGGGAGTGAAAGGGGATGATCTTGCTGCTTCTTTTTATCTTTTGAATTCCTCATCAGTTGTGATGACCCATATATACCAACAGAATCCTTTTCCAGTGAGTGAATGAAAAGAGTTGGTTTTCTTTAAAGAGTAGATACCTGAAAAGTTCCTTCCCCATTGCACCAGTCAGCTTTCAGACCTTGTTTTACCAGTAGTTTCACATTATTTTGTTGCGCTAGACTTCAAATAAACCACAGTGTTTTAAATACATCTATATCCCTTGAATTTTTGGCAATAGGAAAACTATCTGAAATCACTGAACTGTTTTAACTTTGGAAACTATTCACCAAGTATGCATAATAGTTGTTATCCGTCCTGTTTTGTAAGTGTGCCAGAACAAGTCCTTTTGAAATGCATGAGATGGAAACCCCATTCTCTTCAAGAGGAAGCACCTTTCACTTCGCAGGGTTGTCTCAGACCAGGGGGTATATTATCCTCTTAATGCACTTGCATAACTCCCATTAACATTAATGGAAATTACATGCACTCACTGTGAGGTGAATATCCCCTTTTGTTGACATGAGCGATCTATTGCAACAGATTTTCCAGTGATTTAGATTGCTATACTAATGTCACTAATACTAGTTTTAGTATCTTTGTTGCTTGTAGCTTATAATAGTGAAAATTCACAATGTAGTTTTATATTAGGTCATGTGCTTCTTACAATGGAAAATTCCATTTACAGTGCTCTAGAAAAATTATGTTCTAAACAGGGAGCTTGCCGATGTCCTTCTCCAATGTAAAATGTGGATCACTGTATAGCAACCTCTGTATTTTCTTTTGGCTTGGTAGTTGCTGTTCGCAGTCCCTGTAGAGGCAGTTTGTAGAGGTTGTGTATTTGAAAGCGTTGGCCTGTAGTTAGGACAGAGAAATGCTGGGTTCCTGGCCTTGTTGCTGAAAGTCTGTTTGGCTCTGGATGACTCCGCTGCCTTATGTGACACTAAGTCATGTCTAAAATGTGCAGAATCAGAACATTGTAGCTCACAGGTGTGTTGGAAAAATTAATTGACTGTAAATTGGTTTATTGTGAAATGAAAGTCTCTAGCAAAAGGTCAAATGTTTATCTCAGAAAGCAATATAACAACTTTATCAAAACGTTAGCAAGCTGTAGCTCCTGTTTTACACGCAGCTTTTGTATTGGTGTAACTCCCTATTGGGAGCGGTTTATTATACCCATACAGTTATGCTGTTGCAGCCCCTAGTGTGGACGCAGTCGTACTGACACAAAGTGCTTCACTTGCTTTGTTTATTCCGGCCCGTACAGGAGCATGCTTGGTACCTTAATGGCAACATGCCTGTATTTGGAGGAATTGTGCCATTCCATTTCTTGCTGATTTGGGGTCAAATCTGTGTGTAGTCAACAATGAAGAAAGATTCGAGACGATTAGCCTTCTCCAGCAAAGACTGAATCAGGTCGTTGGAGGCAATGCTTGTTTTAAAGCAAAAATCCAATTAAATCACAGATGGAACAGAAGTATTTATATATGTATCTACCTTGCATTGCTTTTCAAAATATGTACTTCTGGAACTCTGTAGTTCTTCCTGTGAGTCTCATCTGCTCTGGGTTGTTGTTTTTTTTTCCTTAAAACTATAGCTAGTCGTTTCCCTATAGCATTTTCAGGAACCATCATATTGCTGCACTGGTTCTGCAGCTGTGTAAGTGTGTATTTTGATTTAAATAGAGAAATGATAGAATCTTCTTTTTCTAATCTGTTTCTTACTCGTCCTCTTCCATTGATTGTTGTTCTTGCACAGGAAGACATATCCTGACCATTTTCAACCACATAATCCATTTTCAGTGTAGCATCATTTTATGATAAAAATAGTGGCATAAAGTTCTTTTTATTCTCAGATGTATGGTTTCTAATGCATACTTTAAAGATACAGATTCAAAATGAACACTTGCAGACACACTGGAATTTGTGATCCAGGGCCTCCTCTGTGGATAGTTTGATGTTAGATGTAGTAAGTGTCAGAAGTTCTGAGGGAACCTCTGTTGAGTGTGTGACACTATCAGCATGGGAATGCCAGAAGAGCATTTTATATGCTCGTATTTGTATTTAACATAATAATGTACCAGTATCTTTGAAAGATACGAATTTAAGAGGGCCTGAAAGAATCCACTGAAGATATTACATCCTGAAGTTCCAGGAGCAGAATGGAACTTGTTCCGAGTAGTGTAGATGGCACCTGCTGTAAACACAGTCCCGACCCCCAGGTGCTTGATTGAGCTTTTCTGCATTACTAATGAATATCGGGTCCTTTAATTTCAACTGCACGAGTGGAATGGGGTCTGTGGCACCAGCACATTAAGAAGTCACCAGGCCCTCTCTCCAGGGGCAGACCCAGCCCCTCGGCCCCTTCGGCGGCTGCCGCCGCGCTGCTCAGCCCGGCAGGCGTCAGCTACGGGGACTCGGAGAGCCTGACCCGA